>NC_092343.1:336461206-336772570 GCF_046630445.1 Rutidosis leptorrhynchoides | reverse complement strand
TAATGATGATGATACTTGGTGATCGAGCATGGTAGGGTTGCAAAAACAATTGGGTTTTGTTTGAAAGTCTTTTGGAACGGCAATTAGGAGTGGAAACAAAAAAATTATTCAATCACCATTATGTCACCTTCCATTATGATAAAACCACATTATCATTTCATTCGTTGTCATCACCTCTTGCTTTTATCAATCTTTATCATCATTTTCTATATATAAATCAACTAGTGGGTTAGTGGATGATTGTATAGTTTTTAACCCAACTAAATTATGTGAGCTTTCATAATTTCGAATCAGTTTCCTTACCTCTAAAGAACTCATCGTTATTAACCCAAAACAGATGTGTACTGTTACTGTAGCAGCAAAATAGCGATGAGAGAAATAGAAGTAAAATAAGATGAAAGTAGCAGTTGATTTGTGGGTTGTCGAGCAGTTTAATGGCGATCTTCTCGAACAATAAGAGTGGTATTGTTGACGTTTGAACACGAAGCAGGAGGAAAACAAAATGAAAACCGTAGCAGTTTTGATAGCAACAAGTGGTGGTTTCAATTATGATGAAAGTGATGGTAGGTTGGGTAGTTCGAATAACATGGTTGATGGGTTTTAAGGTGGTTCTAACGGGGTGTGGTAGGGTGGTGCCATGGAGCTATGATGGTGGTTCAAAGTGTCTCCCGTTTGAAAGTGATCGATTTTAGTCGAGCATGTAAGGTGTTGGTGATTTAACGAGGAAGAAGGTGGTGGCAAGGTGGCGTTTATGGTGGTTGAGTTTGTAAGAGAAACCATAAATAATTGCAGGTTTGTTTTTCAATCAATTAAACATAATGGTGGTTTAATGGTTCTCGGATACAAGATAAGAGAGAAAGATAGAAAGTGGTGGGTTTCAACAATAATGAAGATAGAAGGGTGAATGAAAATCCCTTAACAACTTGTATCAATCAAATTATATAATGAATGTGGTGTCGACAGAATTATTCGAGCCAGGAAGGAGAAAACAAAAAGAAGAAAAGCAGATAGGGATTGGAAACAGATTCGTACACTTATTTGCTATTGTTTTCCCAAAATTTTGTTTCTGTTCTGAAAAATGGAATCAATCTGTATCAAGAGAAGACAGAAGTAAAAGAAAAGGAGATTGAAAAATAGATAGCGATTGGAAACTGAATTTGTTTTGTTATGCATCGATTCTTGTCATGTAATCTAGATTAAAGACATGAATAAAGAATTTGATCGTGATATATAACAACTCGTACGATTCTTCTGTTTGATTTTCTTTTCTACATTGCAGTATGAAATTATGAATTATATAGAGCGTAAGTGTTATTAAACAAAAATAAAATTCAATTAACATTTTGTTTTGTAGTTTGATTGAATCGACAGTTTGTACAATTAAGAACAGTAGAATAAGAAAAATTAAGAATAGATACAATTCTTTAATTACAGTCGTACAATTTAAAGATTGTAATATCAGGTAATTAATTTAGTCATAATTGTGATATATAATAGAATACTTAATTATCTGTACATATATGTATATAAATATATATAACTGTATTTTATATATGTATATGTTTTTATATGTATTTGATTTTGTATATATCAGTTTATATATTAGTATATATGTATATTTATGTATGTATATATATATATATATATAAATATATATATATATATATATATATATATATATATATATATATATATATATATAGTTATTAATTCTTTTAATAATACTATTAATAATATTACTAATAATAATAATATTATGGATAAAGAGACTAGGAATAATAAATGATAAATAATAATATGATAATATTAATATTACCCAAAATGATAATTTTTAATGATAATGATAATGATAAAAAAATGATAAAATAATATTATTAATGATACTAATAAAAATATTAGTAATAACATCTTATCAAATTTCATATTAGATATAATAATATTAATAATACAAATGTTATTATGAATATTAACATCAATAATGAAAGTAATGATAAAAATATTATTATAACAATTATATTCAAACTTGTAATTATATTACAATTTATTAATTATATATATATATGTATATATATTATATATATATATATATATATATATATATATATATATATATATATATATATATATATATATATATATATATATATATATATATATATATATATATATATATATATATATCTATCTATCTATTTACAAACAATTGTTCGTGAATCGTCAGGAATAGTTGAAGGATATTTGCATATATGAAACAGTTCAAAATTTTTGAGACTTAACCGAACAGACTTTGCTTATCGTGTCGAAATCATATAAAGATTAAGTTTAAATTTGGTCGGAAATTTCCAGGTCGTCACACTTGACTGCCAGGGTTGCTGCGTTAGAGGCAGATCGTAATAGGCCTAGGGATGATGGACCTGCCTCCCGTACCCATCAGAAGAGGAAGTGAAGGTTCATTCGACCTT
Source organism: Rutidosis leptorrhynchoides (assembly GCF_046630445.1). Classification (NCBI taxonomy): domain Eukaryota; kingdom Viridiplantae; phylum Streptophyta; class Magnoliopsida; order Asterales; family Asteraceae; genus Rutidosis; species Rutidosis leptorrhynchoides. The sequence continues at coordinate 336,770,108 of NC_092343.1, read as the reverse complement.
GAGCTTTCTTTTCTATTTCATCCACCATCCTTTCTTTATTTGATTATATATGACTTACCGGGTGTTATAAACCGGGCTACTAGCACATGATGATTATTGTTTGGATTTATTATTTTTGGGATTTGGTTTATTACTTTTTGGATTTTAATGTTAATAATGGTGGATTATGCTATTAATAATTATTATCTTTTATTACAAGCAGTAATTTTCTGTATTTAGTAACATTGTATGATAATAATAATGTGTTATGTGATACTGCCATGATTTCATTGTTACTACTTAGTGCTACTACCACTGCTATCACTACATGTCACTAGTGCCACTACTATTACCACCAGTGTCACTACTACCACTACTATCACTGGTGACACTACTAACACTACTATCACTATTGTCACTACTTACCACTACTAGTACTAATTACACTACTTCTCATTACTTACGAATCTTTCTGTACTATTATTATTTACTAGTCTTCAACACTCGTTGCTAGTATATTTTTATATAGCGTTGTTTTGACACTGACCTAGTGTATTTTCTATGCTGAAGATGCCTCCAAAGGAATCAACCGTTGCTCAGATCAGGAGATTGGTCGCTGAAGGTATTGCGGCCGAGAGAGCTGAACTACTTCGAGAATTCAACAACACGCGCAACAATGGAGGTCCAAACAACAACCGTGACCAGGGCGAACCGAGAAACACTAACAACAATCAGGGTCGCGGTAGATGTTCTTACAAGACATTCACCAGCTGCAACCCGCACACTTTTAAGGGGACCGAGGGGCCAGTTGGTCTCAACCGCTGGTTTGAAAAGTTAGAATCTGTTTTCCGCATAAGTGGGTGTAATGATGCTGATCGAGTGAGTTTTGCTACGGGCATACTGTCTGACAGTGCGCTCACTTGGTGGAATGGTTATGCACAATCCTTGGGTCATGACCAAGCTTATGCTCTACCTTGGGATACTTTGAAACAAAGGATGATTGAGGAATACTGTTCGCGTAATGAGATCAAAAAGATGGAACGTGAGTTCCGTGACTTGAAGTTAGTAGGCAGTGATCTCACCGCCTATAACAAGCGGTTTTTCGAGTTGGCTTTGATGTGTCCAGAAATGGTTACTCCCGAGAGGCGTAAGATTGAGCAGTACATCGAAGGTCTAGGTGAGAATATTCAAAGTGGGGTTACTACGTCCAAACCCGCTACTGTACAAGAAGCTATTGATATGGCGAGTTTATTACTGGACCAGATTGCCCAGAGAGAAAAGGGTACTGCTGCGAATAAGGTTAAGACTAATGATGGTAAGAGAAAGTGGAACGGTGGTCAAGAAGTTTGGCCATTTGGCTAGGGATTGTAAGGTTAACCTCAACAAAAATGCCAACAACAACAACACTGCGAACAATGTGAATAATGCTGGTAATGCTAAGAAATGTTATGGTTGCGGACATCCGGGTCATTTCAGGAGAGACTGTCCTAAGAACAACAACAATGGGAATGCTCGAGGCAGGGCGTTCAACATCAATTCTACGGAAGCTCGTGATGATCCGAAACTAGTCACGGGTACGTTTTCACTCAATGATCAACATGTTTACATTTTGTTTGACACTGGTGCTGATAGAAGTTTTATATCTAAGGATATTTGTCATAAAGTTAAGAATCATGTTTCTCCCTTAGATAACGTGTATTCCATAGAACTAGGGAATGGTAACTTGATGAGAGCCGATAAGATTTACCGCGATTGTACTTTGAAATTAGAGGGTAATCATTTTAGCATTGATGTGATACCTATTAAACTGGGAAGTTTTGACCTTGTGGTTGGAATGGATTGGTTAGCTGATAACAAAGCCGAGGTGGTCTATGACCTAAAGGCTATTCGTATTCCTGTCGCTGATGATGAACCTATGATGATTTATGGTGAGAAGAGTGGCTCACAATTACATCTCATTAGCTGCTTGAAAGTTCAGAAGTATGTGATAAAGGGATGTATCGCGTTTATGGCTCACGTAAGCCAAATTGCACCTCAAGAAAGGAGACCCGAAGATGTTCCTATAGTCAAGAAATTTCTTGAAGTTTTTCCGGAGGAATTACCTGGTCTTCCACCGCATCGAGAAGTTGAGTTTCAGATAGACTTAGTGCCAGGAGTGGCACCAGTGGCTCGCGCACCGTATAGACTTGCACCCCCAGAACTTCAAGAGTTGTCTAGCCAATTGCAAGAGTTGTTAGACAAAGGATTTATCCGACTGAGTTCTTCACCTTGGGGAGCTCCGGTCTTGTTTGTTAAAAAGAAGGACGGGTCGATGAGATTGTGTATCGACTACAGAGAAGAATTGAACAAGTTGACAATCAAGAATCGGTATCCGCTACCGAGGATTGATAACTTATTTGATCAACTACAGGGATCTAGTTATTATTCGAAGATTGATTTGAGATCCGGGTATCATCAATTGAGAGTCAAAGAAGCGGATGTCCCGAAGACGACATTTAGAACACGTTATGGACATTATGAGTTTACAGTGATGCCATTTGGTTTGACGAATGCACTGGTAGCGTTCATGGACCTCATGAACCGTGTGTGTAAGCCACACCTAGATAAATTTGTTATTGTGTTTATTGATGATATATTGGTGTACTCGAAGAACAAGAAAGAGCACGGACAGCATCTGCATTCGATATTGACTATGCTTAGAAAAGAGCAGTTGTATGCAAAGTTCTCTAAGTGTGACTTTTGGTTACCAGAGGTACAATTTCTTGGCCATGTTGTAGGGGCCAATGGAATACAGGTCGATCCAGCAAAGATTGAGTAAATTAAGAATTGAGAAACTCCAAAGACGCCAACTCAGATCCGGCAATTTTTGGGTTTAACTGGTTACTACAGGAGATTCATTGAAGGATTCTCTAAGATTGCCCGACCATTAACCGCGTTGACTCATAAAGGCAAGAAGTATGAGTGGTCTGAACCACAAGAAACTGCATTTCAGTTGCTGAAGGAGAAGTTAATAACTGCACCGATATTGTCTCTACCAGAGAGAAGTGAAGATTTTGTTGTTTATTGTGATGCCTCACGACAAGGAATGGGTTGCGTGCTTACGCAACAAAATAAGGTTATTGCATATGGATCATGTCAATTAAAGATTCATGAGCAGAACTACACTACGCATGACCTTGAATTGGGAGCTGTTGTCTTTGCACTTAAAATGTGGAGACACTACCTGTATGGAACCAAGTTTACTATCTTTACCGACCATAAGAGTTTACATCACATATTTGATCAGAAATAGCTCAACATGAGACAACGACGTTGGATGGAACTACTTAATGATTATAACTGCGAACTTCAATACCATCTGGGCAAAGCGAATGTTGTGGCGGATGCTTTAAACAGAAAAGAGCCAGAGAATCCCCTCAGGGTTAAAGCGCTTAACATAGTTGTCCGTACGAATCTCACATCACATTCGGCCGAATGGCCCACTTCACCCATTTAAACCCCTTGGACCCATTCGGCCAAATGGCCCACCTCACCCATTTAAATGGTGTATTGGACTTTGCTTGTTGCTAGTGTGTGTGTTAAATTAGGCCTTAAGTATAAATTAGAGTGTAAACCTAATACTGCCCTACTCACCTAAGCAATTCCAGTCGACTAAATTGCTTCTCCCTCTCCCTCTGCTGAAGTCGCCCAACACCAACACACACACACACACACACACACACACACACACTCAATTTCAATTTTTTTGATCAAGTCTTGTGCATCAAACTTGCAATTCCCTTCGTGCTCTACGCGTGGGTATAATTATTTTCACGATCAAAGGTATAATCACATGAACCCTAACTTTTAAAATCTGATTTTTATTGATGTTTCATAGTTTATGTTGTCAATTGCTCAAGTCTTTACGTGTAGTTAATGTTTGATGCGTTGATTTGTCCGATTTGATTGATTTCCATTAAACCAAATTGTATATTGTTGATTCTGATAAAATTGGTTTGGTTTCTGATTATGTAATGTATCTAGATGGATTGGCCTCGAAAAACTGTTAAGTTTGCTCTTTTGATTCGCGTGTTTTCGTTACGTATAACGCTAGTTATGACCGTTTGAATTATCGTTGTAATTTTATGCTTGATCAGAAAACTGGTATTGATGATTCCCGACTTGTAGACATCGTATGAGTCCCTGGTCAGACTTTCTGGAATCGATTTTGAGTCTACTTGTGATCTGGAGTTTTCCATGTTGACATGAATTATGTACTAGGAGATATTATGCGTTGTTTGCAACATTTACATGAATGTTATGCATGACGATAAACTGTGATTGTGTAATTGTCCATTTATAAACTAAAATGTGTTGTTTGACTTAGCTTTGACATGTTGACCAATATTTGACATGAACCTACTAAGGTTGACTTTAGTTGACTACTTTGACAAAGTTTGACATTTGGTTTGACTTTGGTTGACTTTGTTTGACTTGCATGAATTAGTTGACTTTTACTTTGAAACGCGTAGAGTCGAGCAATAACACAACTTACTCTATGAAACCACATTTGTCTAAGACATATATGTTGACCAACCTAAATACGTATACTTAGGTTGCACTTCTCGGTACTAAATCGCACAAGTTATTTGTCTTTCATCCGAACTATTCAAAGGTGAGTCTACAGTCTCGCTTTTTACATGTTTTTAGGGATGAGAATACATGCTGTTGTACTTACATTTTCAAATGCTTTTATGTTGACACGAGTACTTATTATACATATTGAGTTTGTTCACAAAGCCTCTAGCTTGAATACTTTTATTGCCTTCGGGTAAGCACAATTTAGATGGACGGATCCGTTAGGTTAGACAAACCTCGCCCAAACAATATTAACCGTGTCGCATTTACTTTGAACATTAGATACACTTGAACAAGTGTATAACATTTTTATGGGGTAAAGGGAGTGTAGTGGATTCTATACTCTGGCCATTGCTAGTATTCATGTACTCATAGATTATGTAAATGTTTAGCTACTTAGGGTTGTACTTGTAAAATCTCGTGGTCAATGAACTTGAACTATTTGAACTTGGAGTGTAGTGGATTCTATACTCTGGTCATTGCTAGTATTCAGGTGCTCATAGATTATGTAAACGTTTTGCAATGTGGAGTTGTACTTGTAAAATTTCGTGATCAATGAACTTGAACTATTTTCTGATAATTGATTTTCAGATACTGCTACATTATTTTAAACCTATAGATTCACCAACATTATTGTTGACCTGTTTTGCGTGTTTGATTCTCAGGTCCTTAAGAGGTAGACTTCCGCTGTGTTTGATGCTTTGTCTGGCCGTGGAGTTAACATGATTATTAAAGACATTATTTATAATTGCATTTAAAACTTTTGCAACTGTTTAATACTATTGGCTTGTGGTTACGATCACAACAGTGTTACTTATTTTGGGATTTATTGACTTATGTTTTGAAAGTCAACCTTTTAATAAACTTAAATGCGATTGCTTTGAAACGTCTCATATAAAGGGCGTAACTGTTAACTGTGATGTAGTGACCCGAACTTTTCCATGTTTATATATATATTAAATGAAATTGTTATTTACATGATTAAGTGTTTCCAACATGTTAAGCAATCAAACTTGTTAAGACTTGATTAAATGAAACATTTTCATGTAGACAATTGATCACCCAAGTTGATCGGCGATTCACGAACGTTACAAAATTGTAAAAACTACATGTTGTGGTATATATAGACATATATATATGGTTGACATAAGATTATGATGAGTAATTATCTCACTAAGTATATTAACAATGTGTGATATACATAAGAAATGAGTTTACTAAGTTAAGAAACTCGAAATGATATATATAACGATTATTGTTATGATAACGTCTACTAAATACATATGTATCATATTAAGATATTGATACACTATATTTAACATGATAAAATGATATTTAAATATATCATTAAGTATATTAACAATGAACTACATATGTAAAAACAAGACTACTAACTTAATGATTTTGAAACGAGACATATATGTAACGATTATCGTTGTAACGATATTTAATGTATATATATATATATATCATATTAAGAGATATTCATACATCATAATATCATGATAATATAATAATTTAAAATCTCATTTGATATTATAAACATTGGGTTAACAACATTTAACAAGATCGTTAACCTAAAGGTTTCAAAACAACACTTACATGTAACGACTAACGATGACTTAACGACTCAGTTAAAATGTATATACATGTAGTGTTTTAATATGTATTCATACAATTTTGAAAGACTTCAATACACTTATCAAAATACTTCTACTTAACAAAAATGCTTACAATTACATCCTCGTTCAGTTTCATCAACAATTTTACTCGTATGCACCCGTATTCGTACTCGTACAATACACAGCTTTTAGATGTATGTACTATTGGTATATACACTCCAATAATCAGCTCTTACCAGCCCATGTGAGTCACCTAACACATGTGGGAACTATCATTTGGCAACTAGCATGAAATATCTCATAAAATTACAAAAATATGAGTAATCATTCATGACTTATTTACATGAAAACAAAATTACATATCCTTTATATCTAATCCATACACCAACGACCAAAAACACCTACAAACACTTTCATTCTTCAATTTTCTTCATCTAATTGATCTCTCTCAAGTTCTATCTTCAAGTTCTAAGTGTTCTTCATAAATTCCAAAAGTTCTAGTTTCATAAAATCAAGAATACTTCCAAGATTGCAAGTTTACTTCCAAGTTTTCTAAATCCATTCCAAGTAATCATCCAAGATCAAGAAACCTTTGTTACTTACAGTAGGTTATCTTTCTAATACAAGGTAATAATCATATTCAAACTTTAATTCAATTTCTATAACTATAACAATCTTATTTCGAGTGGAAATCTTACTTGAAATTGTTTTCGTGTCATGATTCTGCTTCAAGAACTTTCAAGCCATCCAAGGATCCTTTGAAGCCAGATCCATTTTTCTCATTTCTAGTAGGTTTATCCAAGGAACTTGAGGTAGTAATGATGTTCATAACATCATTCATTTCATACATAAAAAGCTGTCTTATTCAACGTTATAAACTTGTAATCACTAGAACATAGTTTAGTTAATTCTAAACTTGTTCGCAAATAAAGTTAATCCTTCTAACTAGACTTTTAAAATCAACTAAACACATGTTCTATATCTATATGATATGCTAACTTAATGATTTAAAACCCGGAAACACGATAAACACCATAAAACTGGATATACGCCGTCGTAGTAAAACCGGGGGCTGTTTTGGTTGGGATAATTAAAAGCTAAGAAGAACTTTGATTTAAAATATATACTTCTGTAAAAATGATTTTTCTTATGAACATGAAACTATATCCAAAAATCATGGTTAAACTCAAAGTGAAACTATGTTTTTCAAAATGGTCATCAAGATGTCGTTTTTTCGACTGAAATGACTACCTCTTTAGTAATTGACATGTAACTTAAATTTCCGACTATAAAACTATACCTTTTCTGTTTATATTCTTAAAATAGAGTTCAATATGAAACCATAGCAATTTGATTCACTCAAAACGGATTAGAAACGAAGAAATGGCGAGTAAAACAAGATTGATAAAAACTACTCATTTTACCTACGTGAAAGTTAGTAATAAATCTATTCCAACCATAACCTAATAAACTTATATTGTATATTATGTAATCTTGAGATACCATAGACACGTATACAATGTTTCGATCTATCATGTCGACACATCTATATATATTTCGGAACAACCATAGACACTCTATATGTGAATGTTGGAGTTAGCTATACAGGGTTGAGGTTGATTCCAAAATATATATAGTTTGAGTTGTGATCAATACTGAGATATGTATACACTGGGTCGTGGATTGATTCAAGATAATATATATCGATTTATTTCTGTACATCTAACTGTGGACAACTAGTTGTAGGTTACTAACGAGGACAGCTGACTTAATAAACTTAAAACATCAAAATGTATTAAAAGTGTTGTAAATATATTTTGAACATACTTTGATATATATGTACATATTTGTAATAGGTTCGTGAATCGACCAGTGACCAAGTCTTACTTCCCGACGAAGTAAAAAATCTGTGAAAGTGAGTTATAGTCCCACTTTTAAAATCTAATATTTTTGGGATGAGAATACATGCTGGTTTTATAAATGATTTACAAAATAGACACAAGTACGTGAAACTACATTCTATGGTTGAATTATCGAAATCGAATATGCCCCTTTTTATTAAGTCTGGTAATCTAAGAATTAGGGAACAGACACCCTAATTGACGCGAATCCTAAAGATAGATCTATTGGGCCTAACAAACCCCATCCAAAGTACCGGATGCTTTAGTACTTCGAAATTTATATCATATCCGAAGGGTGTCCCGGAATGATGGGGATATTCTTATATATGCATCTTGTTAATGTCGATTACCAGGTGTTCACCATATGAAAATTTTTTATCTCTATGTATGGGATGTGTATTGAAATATGAAATCTTGTGGTCTATTATTATGATTTAAGAATATATAGGTTAAACCTATAACTCACCAACATTTTTGTTGACGTTTTAAGCATGTTTATTCTCAGGTGATTATTAAGAGCTTCCGCTGTCGCATACTTAAATAAGGACGAGATTTGGAGTCCATGCTTGTATGATATTGTGTAAAAACTGCATTCAAGAAACTTATTTCGTTGTAACATATTTGTATTGTAAACCATTATGTAATGGTCGTGTGTAAACAGGATATTATAGATTATCATTATTTGATAATCTACGTAAAGCTTTTTAAACCTTTATTGATGAAATAAAGGTTATGGTTTGTTTTAAAATGAATGCAGTCTTTGAAAAACGTCTCATATAGAGGTCAAAACCTCGCAACGAAATCAATTAATATGGACCGTTTTTAATCAATAAGAACGGGACATTTCAGTTGGTATCCGAGCATTGGTCTTAGAGAACCAGAAAATTTGCATTAGTGTGTCTTATCGAGTTTGTTAGGATGCATTAGTGAGTCTGGACTTCGACCGTGTTTTCTTTAAAAATGATTGCTTAACATTTTTGTTGGAAACTATATATTATTAACATGTATATATTATGTGATATATTAATCTCTTAACATGTTTGATATTGTGTGATAGATGTCTACCTCTAGCACAAATCCCATTGACTCACCTAATAATAACGAAGAGTCGAATATATATTGGACTGATTCACAAGTTCCCGAAGAGGAACCGGAAGAAGAATCGGAACCGGAAGAGGAGGAACCGGAGGAGGAAATAGAACCGGTGGGGGAAATAATAAAACGGTTAAGTAAAAGAAAATCCTCAACCAACCTACCAAGGTTAATTATGGTCAATGGTGTTTCCGTCAAGGAAGCAAAATATTGGGAGGATTACCAATTCTCCGATGAATCGGATTCCGACGAGAATTCCGATGATGTTATAGAAATTACCCCAACTGAATTTAAAAAGGCAAAAGAAAATAATAAGGGAAAGGGAATAAAAATAGAGAAATCTAATTCCAACTCCGATGAACTTTATATGTATCATCAACCCCCGAAGTCCTTAAGTTGTAACAATGACCCGTGAACCTCTAAACCACCAGGTTTTTCTAAACCGTTGTGGAAAACGACAGCTAGTATTAGGGGAACATCATATATCCCTAGAAACTTGGCAAAACGAACCAAAACCGAAGAAGAAGAAACGAGTGAGTCGGAATAAGATAGTTATATTCGTGTGGTGTAATATATGTAATATAGTGTGCATATGCTTTATGATATATGTAAAAAATGCTTGTATTAATAAGTATTTTTTTTATGAATCTAACTCTTGTTTATTTTACAGTATAAAAAAACAAAATGGTTAGACAACCCAATATTTTAAGAGAACGACCCGGAGACATGATTGATGAAATCTTGCCTAGAGTCGGTCAGAATTCTTCGGCACAACTATTTACGGCAAAATCAGTTTGTAAGACATTTGAAGAACGTTCCAAGAATGCCTTGGTTTATAAGAGACTTTCGTTTGAAAGATGGATATCACATTGGGAAACCCATAAGTTACGATGTGTTTACTTTGACGCATATATTGCGGGGAACCCAAGTGCTATTTTACGCAACGGGTTAAGAAATTATTTTGACTCAATGTATCCGAACATAGGACTTCATGATTTAGAAAAATCGGCTAACATGCAATATAAAGAAGCATGTTATGCTTACGGGTTAGTAATGTTCGCTTCTCACCAAAGTGAGAACAAGAACATCGGGCTAGAACTATTAAAAAAAACATTTCCACAAGTAACGGACTCAGTAGTTGGGGTGAGAAGCAAGGTTTTTAGATTGTTACGGGACTGTTGGACATTACGTAACCCTCGTCCCTTTGACGATGTTACAACACGCTGTCTTATCAACGGCCATAACGGTTATGTTCCACAAGACCAAGGATGGGAGGTAGTCCTAGTAAAACCAGAATGCATGACTTGTTTCTGGATGTATGAATTACGTGTCTTTATTGCCTTTGCTGAACGACTTGTGTACTAGCTAGAATTATCTTCACAACTATCTTGTATCAAAGTTATTGTGTGCTATATTTCATGCTTTATGTAAAATAAGCGGTATTGTAAGTTTGTAAAATATTGTATAAAAGTTTGAACGCGAAATTTTATTATAATCAGTTTTTCATATAGAATTGTAGTAGTTGAATTGTATATTAGCTACTAAGTATGAACTTAACGGGTAGGTACTACCCGAATTTAAAATTATAAAACACTATTATGTAGAAAAAGCTTTTATAAATGAGTTCATATTATGCTACGAAATACTATTAACTACTCTTAATATTCTGTATGATTAACTTGTTCCATTTGACTATTTTGAAGGAAATGGCACCGACTACTCGACACACCGTGAATATGAATGAAGAGGAATTCCGTACTTTTCTAGCTTCAAACATAGCCGCAGTACAGGCTGCGCTACATACCAACAATAACCTTGGATCTAGCAGTACAGGAAATCGTGTAGGATGCACCTACAAAAAATTCATTGCCTGCAAACCTTTGGAATTTGATAGAACCGAAGGACCGATTGGATTGAAACGGTGGACCGAGAAGGTCGAATCGGTGTTTGCCATAAGTAAGTGTACTGAAGAGGACAAAGTGAAGTACGCTACGCATACCTTCACAGGTTCTGCGTTAACATGGTGGAATACCTATCTAGAGCAAGTGGGACAAGATGATGCGTACGCACTACCATGGTCAGCATTCAAGCACTTGATGAACGAGAAGTACCGTCCCAGAACCGAGGTCAATAAGCTCAAGACAGAACTTAGAGGGTTATGAACCCAATGATTTGATATTACCACGTACGAAAGACGATTCACAGAATTGTGCCTATTGTGTCCAGGAGCGTTCGAAGATGAGGAAGAGAAGATCGACGCGTTTGTGAAAGGATTACTGGAAAGAATCCAAGAAGATATAAGTTCACACGAGCCTGCCTCCATACAACAGGCATGTAGAATGGCTCACAAACTAGTGAACCAGATTGAGGAAAGAATTAAAGAACAGACAGTTGAAGAGGCCAATGTGAAGCAAGTCAAAAGAAATTGGGAGGAAAACGGTGATAAGAATCACCAATACAACAACAACAGCAATTACAACAATAATCGCAAAAACTATCCCAATAATCGCAACATCAATCGCAACTACAATAAATGGCCCAACAACAACAACAACAACAACAACAACAACAACAATAGCAACTACAACATTCATCCCAACAACAATAACAACCGCAACAACAACAGCAATCAGAAGCAGCTATGCCAAAGGTGTGAAAAGTATCACTCGGGGTTCTGCACCAAATTTTGCAACAAGTGTAAAAGAAATGGTCATAGCGCGGCGAAGTGTGAGGTCTACGGACCAGGGGTTAACAGAACGAAAGGAACAAATGGTGTCGGAACGAGTAATGGCGGAGCAAGTAGTGTCGGAGCAAGTTATGCCAATGTAGTTTGTTATAAATGTGGAAAACCGGGCCACATTATTAGAAATTGCCTGCACCAGGAGAACACGAATGGACAAGGCCGCGGAAGAGTTTTCAATATTAATGCGGCAGAGGCACAGGAAGACCCGAAGCTTATTACGGGTACGTTTCTTATTGACAATAAATCTGCTTACGTTTTATTTGATTCGGGTGCGGATAGAAGCTATATGAGTAGAGATTTTTGTGCTAAATTAATTTGTCAATTGACGCCGTTGGATAGTAAATTTTTACTCGAATTATCAAACGGTAAATTAATTTCAGCAGATAATATATGCCGGAATCGAGAAATTAAATTGGGTAGCGAAATATTTAAGATTGATTTGATACAAGTAGAGTTAGGGAGTTTTGATGTAATAGTTGGCATGGACTGGCTGAAGAAGATGAAAGCAGAGATTGTATGTTACGAAAATGCAATTTGCATTGTACGAGAAGAAGGAGAACCCTTAATGGTGTACGAAGAAAAGGGCAACACGAAGCTACATCTTATTAGTAATTTGAAGGCACAAAAACTAATAAGAAAAGGATGCTATGCTGTTCTAGCACACGTCGAGAAAGTACAAACTGAAGAAAAGAGCATCAATGATATTCCCGTCGCAAAAGAATTTCCCGATGTATTTCCGAAAGAATTATCGGGACTACTTCCACATCGATCTGTTGAATTTCAAATAGATCTTGTACCAGGAGCTGCACCAATAGCTCGTGCTCCTTATAGACTCGCACCCAGTGAGATGAAAGAACTGCAAAGCCAACTGCAAGAACTATTAGAATGTGGTTTCATTCGATCAAGCATGTCATCATGGGGAGCTCTTGTTTTGTTTGTCAAGAAGAAGGATGGTACATTTAGGTTGTGTATTGACTACAGAGAGTTGAACAAACTTACCATCAAAAACCGTTATCCACTACCGAGAATTGACGACTTATTTGATCAACTACAAGGCTCGTCGATTTATTCGAAGATCGATTTACGTTCTGGATATCATCAAATGCGAGTAAAGGAGGATGATATTCCAAAAACTGCTTTTAGAATGCGTTATGGTCATTACGAGTTTATGGTTATGCCGTTTGGATTAACTAACGCACCAGCTGTGTTCATGGACCTTATGAACTGAGTGTGTGGGCCATATCTTGACAAGTTTGTCATTGTTTTCATCGATGACATACTTATTTACTCAAAGAATGATCAAGAGCACGAAGAACATTTGAGAAAAGTGCTAGAAGTATTGAGGAAAGAAAAACTGTACGCTAAGTTTTCAAAGTGTGCATTTTGGTTGGAAGAAGTTCAATTCCTCGGTCACATAGTGAACAAAGAAGGTATCCAGGTGGACCCGGCAAAGATCGAAACCGTTGAAAAGTGGGAAACCCCGAAAACTCCGAAACACATACGCCAGTTTTTAGGACTAGCTGGTTACTACAGAAGGTTCATCCAAGACTTTTCCAGAATAGCAAAACCCTTGACTGCATTAACGCATAAAGGGAAGAAATTTGAATGGAAGGATGAACAAAAGAAAGCGTTTCAGTTATTGAAGAAAAAGTTAACTACGGCACCTATATTGTCATTACCTGAAGGGAATGATGATTTTGTGATATATTGTGACGCCTCAAAGCAAGGTCTCGGTTGTGTATTAATGCAACGAACAAAAGTAATTGCTTATGCGTCTAGACAATTGAAGATTCACGAACAAAATTGTACGACGCATGATTTGGAATTAGGTGCGGTTGTTTTAGCATTAAAGACTTGGAGGCACTACTTATATGGGGTCAAAAGTATTATATATACCGACCACAAAAGTCTTCAACACATATTTAATCAAAAACAACTGAATATGAGGCAGCGTAGGTGGATTGAATTGTTGAATGATTACGACTTTGAAATTCGTTACCACCCGGGGAAGGCAAATGTGGTAGCCGACGCCTTGAGCAGGAAGGGCAGAAAACCCATTCGAGTAAAATCTATGAATATAATGATTCACAATAACCTTACTACTCAAATAAAGGAGACGCAACAAGGAGTTTTAAAAGAGGGAAATTTAAAGGATGAAATACCCAAAGGATCGGAGAAGCATCTTAATATTCGGGAAGACGGAACCCGGTATAGGGCTGAAAGGATTTGGGTACCAAAATTTGGAGATATGAGAGAAATGGTACTTAGAGAAGCTCATAAAACCAGATACTCAATACATCCTGGAATGGGGAAGATGTACAAGGATCTCAAGAAACATTTTTGGTGGCCGGGTATGAAAGCCGATGTTGCTAAATACGTAGGAGAATGTTTAACGTGTTCTAAGGTCAAAGCTGAGCATCAGAAACCATCAGGTCTACTTCAACAACCCGAAATCCCGGAATGGAAATGGGAAAACATTACCATGGATTTCATCACTAAATTACCAAGGACTGCAAGTAGTTTTGATACTATTTGGGTAATAGTTGACCGTCTCACCAAATCAGCACACTTCCTGCCAATAAGAGAAGATGACAAGATGGAGAAGTTAGCATGGCTGTATTTGAAGGAAGTCATCTCCAGACATAGAATACCAATCTCTATTATCTCTGATAGGGTTGACAGATTTATTTCAAGATTCTGGCAGACATTACAGCAAGCATTAGGAACTCGTCTAGACATGAGTACTGCCTATCATCCACAAACTGATGGGCAGAGTGAAAGGACGATACAAATGCTTGAAGACATGCTACGAGCATGTGTTATTGATTTTGGAAACAGTTGGGATCGACATCTACCGTTAGCAGAATTTTCCTACAACAACAACTACCATTCAAGCATTGAGATGGCGCCGTTTGAAGCACTTTATGGTAGAAAGTGCAGGTCTCCGATTTGTTGGAGTGAAGTGGGGGATAGACAGATTACGGGTCCAGAGATAATACAAGAAACTACCGAGAAGATCATCCAAATTCAACAACGGTTGAAAACCACCCAAAGTCGACAAAAGAGCTACGCTGACATTAAAAGAAAAGATATAGAATTTGAAATTGGAGAGATGGTCATGCTTAAAGTTGCACCTTGGAAAGGCGTTGTTCGATTTGGTAAACGAGAGAAATTAAATCCAAGGTATATTGGACCATTCAAGATTATTGATCGTGTCGGACCAGTAGCTTACCGACTTGAGTTACCTCAACAACTCGCGGCTGTACATAACACTTTCCATGTCTCAAATTTGAAGAAATGTTTTGCTAAAGAAGATCTCACTATTCCATTAGATGAAATCCAAATCAACAAAAAACTTCAATTCATCGAAGAACCCGTCGAAATAATGGATCGTGAGGTTAAAAGACTTAAGCAAAACAAAATACCAATTGTTAATGTAACGACCCTGGAATTTCCAACGTTTATTTATTAATAATTATTATTATTAATACGTGTGATAAAATGAATGTATGTCATTACATTTACATGTTGCCATGATTGCCCGAACTTGACTTTAATTGCCCGAAACGTCTTTGTGACACCCGGAACTTACACGAATAATATTTTCACATATTATTTACATTCATGATTAGTTTTATTAATCATTTTAATTAACTAAGACTATTAGTTAGTTACTTGGGCTTTAAATTGGTTTAACTTTTGAATTATTGAATTTGGGCTTGATTAGTGTAATGGACTCATGAAATAAGACTCTTAAGCCCACCCTACAATATTAATGGACTTAGTAGCCCATGTCTTACACTTGTAAGTATCAATTTAAGATGGAACTAGTTAGTTATTACATTGGAATCTAGTTGACTCTTAATCCCCATGCAACTACATCTTTTATCCACACCTTTTGAACTTTAACATACAAGAAACCAAAAAATACTTTCCTTCCCTTTTTTTGAGCTGATGGCCGTGAGCCTAGGGTGGCTTGAAGGGCATTTTGTTTTCAAATTTTCATTACTACTTACTCACAAATCCTCTCATTCTCACACACACTCAAGTTACTTGCATTTTTCTCTCAAACCTTTTCTCTCATTTATCTCTCAATTGTAAGCAACAAGAATTCTTATTCTCTTCTTTTTTTTTTTACAAAAACCGAAATCTTAAGGCATCTATCATCATCAATTGTTGTATGATATTTGTTCATGTTTGTTACTAGATTACTTGTTGTTGTTTACTTAATATTTACTAAGAATCAAAATCTATAGTTTGATCCTTCATAACAACTTGTTCTTACAAGACATACAAGAACTAAACTTACTAGTTTATGTTCTTCACTTGTTGTTTCAAAAGTTACAAGTTCCATGTGTTGATTAAAGACATACTTGAAGCTCATGAAGTAAACTTTAAAGTTTACTTTCTAAAGATCAAACTTTGGTTTGAATCTTTAAAGTATGAACAACCATGAACCTTTTCTTGTTTATTTAAGTTTACTTCTTCAATTTATGCACTTTAATTTCATGTAGTTAGTTTATATGGTCAAGTACTACAAGTTAGTCTTGATCTCATATCTCTTGAACAAATTAAGTTAACTTTGAAAGTTCAAGAACACACAAATAAGTTTTCTTTAAATATAACTTTGGATCTAGACTTTTGAGTCTTGGATCTTCAAGATCAAACTAAGAACTATGTTCTACTACTTATGATCTTGATTAGTTAGTTAACTTTCAAGTTTATAGTTCATGTAAGTGTCAAACCTAAGACTTTGATGTAACTTTGGTTCATCAAACTACATGCAACTCTTAAGTGAGTTGTGCTTCATGTCTTAGACTTGCACTAGGTTTATGATGGTCAAGACTTGGTTAAAATGATGTAGATACATCAATGAGTTGTACACTTGAAGCTATATGCATCAAGGATGAGAACCATGATGAACATCAAGCACCAAGACCACCGGAACCCTTTTAAACTCACTGTTTCTGTCCAAACCTACTGACCTGCTATTTCTGTAACAGACCAGCAGACCTGGGCTGTTCTAACCTTTATTTTTAGATAGATCTTTTCGAGTAGATAACTTTTCATATAGGACTCGTCTTAATCCGAGTTACGGTTTAGGATTTATGGCCCTCCGATCGTTACTATGTCCTTTAACGTTGTGCAGAAATTTCTGACCTACTCGCACTTAGACCGTCGCCACGGTCAAACCAAGACGAGTTTGCTTCTGTAAATTTTACCACACTTAAGGGACTCATAGATGGAGTCATGTCCACTAGTCTCACCTTAATTCAGTAAGGGTAAAGGCCGTGGTGACTGACTGAAATCAGACTTTGTTTTAAACTACTTTCATAAACGAAACCTACTTTACGCCTTTTGTTAGATGATGAATGATGATGACCCTTAAGACCTTAATTACATACTTTTAAACCTATTAAGATGATTTACTGACTTAGCACTATTTGACTTAGGTTGAGGACCTTCGGACCGATTAATTGCACACCTTTTTCCGAACCGACTTTTCGACTACATTATCATTGTGAGTTATAGCATTCCTTTTTTACTTTAACTTATTTTGGGAACTGAGTACTTAAACTTATATATGATTGGGTTATACAACGGCATAAACATTCCCTTTAGCTCGGTAACGTTTAATCATTGGTTTTTGAACCGTGAACGCGAATCTTAGATATGGATCCATAGGGTTTGACATCCCCACTCGGGCTAGTCGCGCTAGTATTTAATGAGTGTTTAATACTTTGTAGACATACGCATTTGCCAAGTGTACTTTCAGGGGGTATAAACGTTAAGTTAGTTACCAAGTGCCCACGGTTAACATATACTTTATCATACTGTTTGAAACGCTCTTTGTAGCACTAAAATCTCGTGGCCTACCTTACATACTATTATACTTAAACTATAGCTCACCAACCTTTGTGTTGACGTTTTTAAGCATGTATTTCTCAGGTGCTTGAGTTTGCTTCCGCTGTCTTACTTGTTGTACTGTAGACACCCGCTGCTTAGAGTTGTCCACGCATGAACTACTTTACTTTGCATTCAAACATTAGTACTTTTGAATTATGACATGTAACGACCATTTGGGGTCACGTACACTTAATTATTGCTTCTACTTAGTGAAGCATACTTTTGGAATGTAAAACATTTGATGTCGGTTATGACATCACTTTTTTATCGTGAATGCAACTTCTTTTGTTACAGCATATAGTACTTAACCTTGTAATGATCCTGTTGTTGATGATTCGTACACGATGGTTTTGTACGGGGCATCACATTTGGTAACAGAGCATTGGTTGTAGGGAATTAGGTTGCATTAGTGAGTCTAAGACCGACCCGAGTAGGATTCACTAATAGGACTAATCTACAACTTGCTAGTTTACTTGTTTCCGCTGAACTTACTGCATGCTGCTACTTACTTTTACTGCTATATGCCATATGCTACTACATGATTTCACTACTGCATGATATTACCTGCTTTCGATTGCATGCTACTTCTGTACGATTCGTTATTATTGCCATGCTACTTATTGTTATACATGATTTAAACTGTTGGCCTAATACGTGCTTGCTTATGACTTACTGACATGGAAAATTTATTTTTCCTTGTTCAGATGTTGGATGTACCACCTGCTAGCGTTTTGGGCAGTTCAGACTCAGACTCCACTACACCACCTGCTACTGTTGCTGATACACCGGTCCCGTTACCCACTAGTGATCCCAGCGCTTCGTCTTCCGGAGAGAGTAGTAGTGCGCCGGCACCTGTGACCACTTCTGACCTTACGGAGATTCCAGCTTCGTCTGCTCCCGGACCCTCGGGGTCACAGCCCCGCATCGGTGGGATTGAGATTCCCGCGGAGTTCGGGGAAGGGCCGTTTCGTAACCACATGCGCACGCCTTGCCGACGCACTCCTGACGGACGTTTAGTGCCGATTCTGCCAGGCAGACACAGACAGATGTTGACCACCTTCGGACTGCCAGGTGAGCCACCCGTGTCACCACCACATGATTCAGACGACGGGTCTTCCACTGATGCTCCATCAGACGACACCTCTTCGGATGACTCCAGTAATGATGAGGATCCCGCTGACGTACCTATTCAGGCACCCTCCACCCCGCCGAAGAAGCGGTACCGCCCTGATGGCACCGTTATTCCAGGGGTGAATGGAGGTCGTGCTTTCACTGACGCTTTTGGTCGGCGTCGGAGGGTTACTGCCCGTAAGCGGCTTGTATCATACCCTGCCGACCCACAGATACGTAAGGTTCCCTGTTACGTATTGACTATCCCTGGAACCGTACCGCCTAGATTTAGATACGGACCATCCCCATCTAGGGACGTACTGTCTACATCCGGAGCTGGACCATCTACTTCAGCACCACCCGCACCATCGGCAGCACCAGCACCATCCGCTCCACCGTCCCCACCAGCACCTCCAGCACCGCCTGTCCCACCAACTCCCACTGTCGAGGAATTGACAAGGGAGGTGGGAATCCTCCGAGCTCGGGTTACAAAGCTCGATGAGCTGTTGACTCAGGTTTTAGACATCCTACACCCACCTTCACCGTAGGACTTTTGTATTTAGATTTCGTTATGTAATCTAGTTGTAGTTTATTGTATTACTCGTGTATTGTACGGACTTATTCAGATGTATGAAACTTATTATTATTAATGGAACTTTGCGTTATTTAAATTCTTGCACGATGTTCTATTTACATTACTGTACGATGACTCTGTGGTATTTGTACCTAGATGCGTTATTTAATAACATGTGACGTTTTGATTCCATGTTGGTTGCTATATAATATATTATTACATATTGAATGCTGGATTTTGACTTAAGTCAAAACTTTTGTTTAGAATACCATGGCCAACGGAAGAACCACACCTACCGCAGCCCAGATTGAGGACATGATCAACGAACGGGTCGCTGCAGCCCTAGTTGAAAGAAATCTCCAAGCTCCACCGCCACCACCACCGGTTATCCCACCCGTTCGAAATGGGTGTACTTACAAGGAATTCCAGAGCTGCAAACCGCATAACTTCAGTGGAACCAAGGGACCGGTTGGTCTCACCAGATGGTTCGAGAAACCTGAATCAGTATTCCGAGTTAGCAACTGTTCGGAGGACAATAAAACCAAGTTTGCTTCGTGCACGCTATCTGACGCCGCGCTAACATGGTGGAACACGTTAGCTCAAGCGAAAGGTATCGATGAGGCGTATGCTACGCCATGGGAAGAATTCAAGGCGGCTATGATTGATGAGTATTGTCCGAGAACCAAAATTCAGAAGATGGAAATCGAGTTCATGCAGTTAAAGGCCATTGGGAACGACCTTGATGGTTACAACAGGAGGTTTCTTGAGTTAGCTCTTATGTGTCCGACCATGGTCACCCCGGAATTCAAGCGTATGGAGAGATACTTCTGGGGACTCCCTAAGTCCATCAAAGGAAATGTCACATTGTCCAAACCACCGAATGTTCCCGAAGCAATGCGCATGGCGCATACCCTCATGAATCAGATTCTTATTGATGAGCCGGAGAAGGCTAAGTTTGAGGCTGGTAGTAGCAAAAAGAGGAAATGGGACAACAACCACAACAACCATAACAACAACAACAACAGGGGGAGAAACTACGATCAAACCCCCGCCAAGAGGTACAACAATGGTGGAAACCCTAATCCCAACAACAACACCAACACCAACCCGAACTACAAAGAAACCTTACCACAATGCAAGCGATGCTACAAACACCACACTGGGTATTGCAATGTTGTCTGCGAGAAGTGCCAACGGGCTGGGCATATCGGGAAAGACTGCAAGGTTACCACTTTGAATGGGAAGCCGAACACCAATGGACCTAAGAAGTGCTACGAATGTGGATAGACGGGCCATTTCAGAAATGCGTGCCCCAACAAGCGAAAAGATGGAGGGCTACCCCGTGGTAGAGCTTTTAATGTTAATGCAAGGGATGCACGCGATAACCCCGACTTGGTGACAGGTATATTCAAAATCAATAATCTTTTAGCTTCTGTCTTGTTTGATACTGGTGCGGATAGAAGTTATGTATGTAGACATTTTTGGGATAAGATTAATTGGTCATTAGTCCCGTTAAAAGAGAGTATGCTTGTCGAGGTCGCCAATGGAAAACTTGAAAAGGTTGACCATATTAGTCGTGGAGCTATTATCAACATAGCTAATACAGAATTCGAAATTGATTTGATACCAATCAAACTGGGAAGTTTTGACGTGATCGTCGGTATGGATTGGTTGAGCAAGATAAAGGCCGATATTATCTGCGGAGATAAAGCACTTCGCATACCACAAGGAGATGGCGAACCACTAGTTATCTACGGAGAGAGATGTACCTCGATGTTGAACCTCATTAGTTGCGTGAAAGCGCAAAAGATTATAAAGAAGGGGCGTTTTGCTGTCCTAGCACATGTGAAAGCGGTAGAAACTGAGGTGAAGAGCGTGAACGACGTTCGAATTGTGAACAAATTTTCCGATGTCTTCCCGGAGGAATTGCCTGGATTGCCGCCGCAGAGAGCAGTAGAGTTTCAGATTGATTTAGTGCCAGGAGCTGCACCTGTAGCTCGCGCACCTTATAGACTCGCACCTTCCGAGATGCAAGAATTACAGAGTCAACTACAAGAGCTGTTAGACCGAGGATTTATTCAACCAAGCTTCTTGCCTTGGGGCGCACCTGTGTTGTTTGTGAA
Source organism: Rutidosis leptorrhynchoides (assembly GCF_046630445.1). Classification (NCBI taxonomy): domain Eukaryota; kingdom Viridiplantae; phylum Streptophyta; class Magnoliopsida; order Asterales; family Asteraceae; genus Rutidosis; species Rutidosis leptorrhynchoides. The sequence continues at coordinate 336,748,440 of NC_092343.1, read as the reverse complement.
GAAGAAGGATGGATCCTTCCGTATGTGTATCGACTACCGCGAACTCAACAAATTGACTATCAAGAATCGGTATCCTCTTCCACGAATTGATGATCTTTTTGATCAACTACAAGGATCAAGTGTCTACTCAAAGATCGATCTGCGATCCGGTTATCACCAGCTGAGGGTGAAGGAAAGTGACGTGATGAAAACTGCATTCAGAACTCGTTATGGTCATTATGAGTTTCTCGTGATGCCATTCGGATTAACCAATGCACCTGCCGTGTTCATGGACCTCATGAATCGTGTCTGCAAGCCGTACTTGGACAAGTTTGTTATCGTCTTCATAGATGATATCCTCATCTACTCTAAGAGCGAAGAAGAACCTGAGCAACACCTCCGACTAGTACTTGAACTCTTGAGACAAGAGCAACTTTACGCCAAATTCTCCAAGTGTGAATTTTGGTTGAAGGAAGTCCAGTTTTTGGGTCATGTTGTGAGCGACCAGGGTATCAAAGTTGATCCAGCTAAGATTGAAGCCATCAGCAAGTGGGAGACCCCCACTACTCCAACGCATATTCGCCAATTCCTAGGTCTCGCCGGTTACTATCGAAGATTCATCGAAGGATTTTCTTTGATTGCGCGTCCTTTGACCGCGCTGACTCACAAGGGCAAGAAGTTCATTTGGGAACCCGCACACGAATCAGCATTTCAAACTTTGAAGAATAAGTTAACCACCGCACGTATCCTATCACTTCCCGAAGGCAGTGATGATTTCGTTGTTTATTGTGATGCATCGAAGAGTGGTTTTGGTTGTGTACTGATGCAACGATCAAAAGTTATTGCCTATGCCTCCTGACAATTGAAGATTCACGAGCAGAACTACACTACACATGATCTTGAACTTGGAGCCGTTGTCTTTGCGCTCAAATTGTGGAGACATTATTTGTATGGAACTAAGAGCACTATCTTCACCGATCACAAGAGTCTCCAGCACATCTTTGATCAGAAGCAACTGAATATGAGATAGCGTCGATGGATCGAGACGCTCAATGACTACGATTGTGAACTCCGTTATCACCCTGGCAAGGCCAATGTGCTAGCTGACGCTTTAAGCCGAAAGGAGAGGACGGCACCTCTTCGTGTTAGGGCTCTGAACATCACCATCCATTCGAACCTCAACAGCCAGATCAGAGTAGCCCAAGATGAGGCTCTCAAGAAGGAGAATATAGCTCATGAATATTTGAACATACTTGTCTCTCGATTCGAGGTTAGGGAGTCTGGACTCTGATGTTATGCCGGAAGAATTTGGGTACCTTGTTATGGAGATCTACGAAACCTGATACTTGATGAAGCACACAAATCAAGGTATTCGATTCATCCTGGAGCGGGCAAAATGTACCATGATCTTAAAGAATAGTATTGGTGGCCGAATCTTAAGAAGGACGTTGCGACTTATGTTGGTAAGTGTTTGACTTGCTCGAAGGTTAAAGTCGAGCATCAGAGACCTTCTGGTTTACTTCAACAACCAGAAATCCCACAATGGAAGTGAGAAAGGATAACAATGGACTTCATCACTAAGCTACCAAAGACGGTGGGCGGATACGATACCATCTGGGTTATTGTTGACCGCCTCACCAAATCTGCACACTTTCTAGCAATGAAGGAAACTGATACAATGGAAAGACTTGCTCAATTATACATTAAGGAGGTTGTATCACGACACGGTGTACCTTTATCGATCATCTCCGATCGCGATCCCCGTTTTGCTTCTAGATTTTGGCAATTTTTGCAAGAAGCCATGGGAACTCGTCTTGACATGAGTACTGCTTATCATCCTCAGACTGACGGGCAAAGTGAACGAACGATTCAGACATTGGAATACATGTTGCGTGCATGCGTCATTGATTTTGGAAAGGCCTGGGAAAGGCATTTGCCACTAGCCGAATTCTCGTACAACAACAGTTATCACTCGAGCATTAATTCCGCGCCTTTTGAAGTATTGTATGGCCGCAAGTGCCGATCTCCTATTTTTTGGGCCGAAGTAGGCGAAAAGCAAATCACCGGACCCGAGGTAGTCCACGAAACGACGGAGAAGATTGCTCAGATTCAAGCTAGACTTAAGACTGCCCGTGATCGCCAAAAGAGTTATGTTGATCTTAAACGTAAGGACTTTGAATTTAATGTTGGTGATCGTGTAATGTTGAAGGTTGCACCTTGGAAAGGTGTGATCCGTTTTGGAAAACGTGGAAAGTTGAACCCACGATACATTGGTCCTTTTGAGATCTTGGAACGTGTTGGACCCGTTGCTTACCGATTAGATCTACCAGCACAATTGAGCTCAGTTCATCCTACCTTCCATGTGTCAAACTTGAAGAAGTGTCTTGCTGCACCCGAACTTATCATACCACCGGAAGAACTTACAATTGACGACAAACTCCACTTTGTGGAAGAACCTGTTGAAATTATGGATCGTGAGATCAAAACTTTGAAACGCAACAAGATTCCGATTGTACGAGTACGATGGAATGCCAAACAAGGACCTGAGTTTACTTGGGAGCGAGAGGATCAAATGATGCGGAAGTATCCTCACCTTTTTCCGACTCCTCCATCTACCTCAGCTTAAATTTCGGGACGAAATTTTCTTTAACATGTGGGTAATGTAACGACCCTGGAATTTCCAACATTTATTTATTAATAATTATTATTATTAATACGTGTGATAAAACGAATGTATGTCATTACATTTACATGTTGCCATGATTGCCCGAACTTGACTTTAATTGCCCGAAACGTCTTTGTGACACCCGGAACTTACACGAATAATATTTTCACATATTATTTACATTCATGATTAGTTTTATTAATCATTTTAATTAACTAAGACTATTAGTTAGTTACTTGGGCTTTAAATTGGTTTAACTTTTGAATTATTGAACTTGGGCTTGATTAATGTAATGGACTCATGAAATAAGTGAAAGGACCCGTTCATATACATTATAAACGATTCACAATAGTTGATTACATTGCGAGGTATTTGACCTCTATATGATACATTTTACAAACATTGCATTCGTTTTTAAAAGACAATCTTTCTTTACATCAAAAATTGATAGGCGTGTATACTGATGTTTCGCGAGGTGTATATAAAATAGTTATTATTTTACTAGGAAAAACTATTAAATATGATACAATTTTACACAAGATATTTATTTATTTATAGAATGGATATACTTAAACCTTGCTACAACACTTATAGGCAGTGTACCTAATCGTACAGTAGTGTAGTTTTTAGTAAGTCCGGTTCGTTCCACAGGGAAATCTTTTAAACAAAGCTCAACGCTATATTAGTTTACTTTTATAAAAATACAAACATATATATAAGTAATATTATTATTATAAAGGGGGGTTTTTACCGTTTAATGACCGGCTTGTCGATTTTAAAACTTTAGTCGCAGTTAAAACCTAATGTAAAATATAAAATAAATACAAGACTTTAAATTAAAGCGTAAAGTAAATAACGATAATGAAATTGCGAATAATAAAAATGCGATAAAATTAAATTGCGATAATTAAAAGTACGATAATTAAAAGTGCGATTAAATAAAATAACAATAAATAAAAGTGCGATAATTAGAAGTGCAATTAAATATAAAATAAAGGAAATTAAATATGAAATAAAAGAATTATGCTTATTTAAACTTCCGTAATCATGATGTTTGACGTGTTGATTTTAGTTTTATGCCCATGGGTTAATTGTCCTTTGTCCTGGATTATTCAATATGTCCGTCTGGTTTTTGTCCATAACAGTCCATCAGTCATAAATATAAATTGCAAGTGTCCTTGTCAAATTATTATTATACCCGAAGATAAATATTCCAACTAATTGGGGATTCGAATTGTAACAAGGTTTTAATACTTTGTTTAATGAATACACCAGGTTATCGACTGCGTGTAAACCAAGGTTTTACTACTTTGTTAACAATTACACCAATTACCCTTGAATGTAATTTCACCCCTGTTTTAATTATTCTAGTGGCTATAAATCCATTCCCGTGTCCGGTTAAATGAACGATTATTCGTACATATAAATACCCCGCCCATCGTGTCCGATCGAGTGTAGATGGTAATTTATAGGGACGCCCAATTGTAAATCTTTATATTAACATTAACAAACTTTCATTTAGTTAAACAAATATAAAGCCCATTAATAGCCCATAGCCTAGTTTCCACAAGTGTCGTTCTTTTGTCCAAACCCCAATTATGGTACAAAGCCCAATTACCCAATTTTAGTAATTAGCCCAACATCATGATTACTTCGTTTTAAATAAGCATAATAATAACTTAGCTACGAGACATTAATGTAAAAAGGTTGAACATAACTTACAATGATTAAAAATAGCGTAGCGTTACACGGACAGAATTTCGACTTACACCCTTACAACATTCGCTAACATACCCTTATTATTAGAATTATAATTAAAATTAAAATATAAATTATAAATATAAATATATTTACGTATGAAGAGGAAGAGAAAAAAGATATGTGTGAAATTTGATCAGAATTCGGTTGGCTTTATAGCCAGACTTGATTTTTGGGGCTCCGCGACTCGCGGCAAAATGCCCCTTAAACTCCGCGAGTCGCGGAGATATATTTACAGCTCACACCCTTGGAGTTTCTTGCTGCCGACGGTTTTTATTATATATATATAATATATATATAATTAATATAATTAATTATATATTATATTATATTTATATACATAGTTAACTTGTAATTTTTAGTCCGTTGCGTCGAGCGTTAAGAGTTGACTCTAGTCCCGGTTCCGGATTTTCGAATGTCCTCGCGTACAATTTAATATCTTGTACTTTGCGTTTTGAATCTTGTACTTTTGTAATTTCGAGACGTTTCTTATCAATAATTGGAACCTTTTTGATTGTCTTTTGTACTTTTGAGCTTTTTGGTCGTTTGCGTCTTCAATTCGTCGAATCTGTCTTTTGTCTTCACCTTTTATTATTTAAACGAATATCACTTGTAAATAGAACAATCTCAACTAAAAGCTTGTCTTTCTTGAGGAATAATGCTATGAAATATATGTTCGTTTTTAGCATTATCATATACCATTTCATAATATCCACTATCCAACTATAAATTGATTTAATAATAATCTTTGATGAACTCAATGACTCGAATGCAACATTCTTCGAAATATGCTATGAAAGACTCCAAGTAATATCTTTAAAATGAGCAAATGCACAGCGGAAGATTTCTTTAACACCTGAGAATAAACATGCTTTAAAGTGTCAACAAAAAGGTTGGTGAGTTCATTAGTTTATCATAATCATTTATTTCCATCATTTTAATAGACCACAAGAATTTCATTTCCAGTTCTCATAAATATACGTCCCATGCATAGAGACAAAAAAATAATCATTCATATGGTGAACACCTGGTAACCGACATTAACTAGATACATATAAGAATATCCCCTATCATTCCGGGATCCTCCTTCGGACATGATATAATTTCGAAGTACTAAAGCATCCGGTACTTTGGATGGGGTTTGTTAGGCCCAATAGATCTATCTTTAGGATTCGCGTCAATTAGAGTGTCTGTTCCCTAATTCTTAGATTACCAGACTTTAATAAAAAGGGGCATATTCGATTTCGATAATTCAACCATAGAATGTAGTTTCAATTACTTGTGTCTATTTCGTCAAACATTTATAAAAGCGCATGTATTCTCAGTCCCAAAAATATAAAGGGTAAAAAGGTAAATGAAACTCACCATACTGTATTTCGTAGTAAAAATACATATAACGTCATTGAACAAGTGCAAGCTTGGCCTCGGATTCACGAATCTAAATTAATTATATATATTTATGTGTTGGTCAATATTTGTCTAACAAATTAGGTCAAGTCATAGTGTACCACAATCCTAATGCTCGAGACTAATATGCAAAAGTCAACAAAAGTAAATTTGACTCAAAATAATTTCCAAAAATCTATACATGATTAATATATAGTTTAAATATCGTCGTTTTATATTTTTAAATATTTTTAAAAGATTTATTAGAGTAAATCATATAATTTATTTATTAATAAATAAAATTTTATATTATATTTATATAATAAAATATACTTTTATATGTATTAAGTAATAAAATTTATAGGGTTCATTTAATATTATAAAGATAATATGATAGGTATTATTAAAGTAAGTTATAACACGTAGTAAAATATGTTTGTATCAAATATTTATTTGATAAAATAATATCTATAATGATAGTAAGTAAAAGTTGTATTATTTTGTAATAATAATTATTATTATAAAAATATCAATATTTATAATTACTCAGAGAGCACTAGATTCTAATACAACTACTGCTTTACTAGTATTTTTAATGGTAACCAAGTGTTTAATATAAAAATTTTAAAATCCAAAAGAATTTAACCCCTTCCCACACTTAAGATCTTGCAATGCCCTCATTTGCAAGAAATCAGTAACAATTTAAATTATTGAGGGTGATTTGTGTGAAAATGATTAAATTTTTACCAAAGTTTCCAAATATATTGGCGTTTGTTTGCTGAATGATAAATGGTGCACATCATTTGTTCATTCCTTCTTGTTGTTATTTCACATATATTTTGCATCTTGTCGTCAAAATTACTTGCTTTTGCTGAACTTAATGCCAGTCTTTGAAAATGCGTTGTTTTACCCTGTTGTGTAATTAAGATAAACTGCAAACATATATACATATTTTTGAAGTTTGGTATATTACCCCACATTCAAAAATTATTAAAATCTAAGAATAAAAGTTAGATAATTATAAAAATGATTAAAATATTAACAAAAGTATTAAACATATCAATAATTACAAATTACAAAATAAAAAAAATAAGTAAACTAAGGATGATATTGGTACCAATAGGGGTTCCACGCATAACCATAAGTGCTATAGAATGCTTCGGCAGGGTCATACGTAGGATATGGTGGCTGCATCTCTATCGACCAAGGAGGGAAGACGGGTTTTGGTGTAGGAATATAGTTTCTACCTATATGTTGGCAATGCGCTATGATCTGGTTCTGATGAACTTGCCAATCTTCAAATGCTCTCTGTCTAGCATTTTCGTATTCCTGAGAAGCTATAAACCTATGCATTTCTTGCATCTCATTCCCCCCTCCTACATTACCTTGTTCCTGGTTTCTCTCTACCTGTGGATGTCTACCATTGTATCGTACTGCGGCGTTATTTCGCCGCTTCAAAACTTTCGCACCATGGTATACATTTAAACCTATAGTGTCGCGGGGTTCCGGCTCTTCTACTAATAATCCCCCCCGACTTATATCCACACTGAGATATTCACCAATCAAAGTAATAAAAATACCACCTCCTATTATGCTATGTGGACGCATCCCCCGAACCATAGCTGATAAATAATAACCCACACAATATGGTATACTTACAGCGCTGTGTGGGTCTCGAATACACATATGGTAAAACAAATCTTGTTCATTTACCTTTTCTTTGTTTTTACCCCTTTGTGTAATCGAATTAGCTAAAAACCTATGTATTACTCTTAATTCGGCTCTATCTATATCCAAATAAGAGTAGTTTCCCCCTTTGAAACGGTGATGGCTTGTCATTTGACTCCACACACCGTGTGTATCAAAATTCTCATCTATCTTTCTACCGTTTAGTATCAATCCTCTACAATCGGCAGATGCTAATTCCTCAGGCGTATATATACGTAAAGCCTGAGCCATGTCCAGTAAAGACATGTGGCGCATCGAACCGCCTAACAAAAATCTAATAAAAGAACGATCGGTTAAACTAGCTACCCGATCATTCAACTCTATACTACATAACAACTCTTCACACCATACTTTATATACAGGTCTGCGTATGGTGAATAAACATATCCAGTCATTAAAAGAAGAATTACCATACCTCTGTACAAGTAATTCCCTAATTGGCCCGGCCAATTCTACAGCTTCCAAGGGTCCCCATTCTATGACCCTCGGTACCTCAACAACCTTGGAATGAAGAGTATGCAAACCCCGTTGATATTTTGGATAATCTATCCAAAGTCTGTCAAATCGCAGGTTCGGGTGCAACTGTTCCAAGTGCATATCTGAAAAGGTCATGACTGGATGAGGTACATCCTGCTTGTAGTAGTTATCTACCTCCTGTTGTTCCAAGTTCTCAGCAGGAGCATGTCGGGCTTGGGATGAAGATTCACCCCTTTCATTCTGCAAAACACATCAAACACAAATTTTGTGCATCCAAATATGCATTAGTGTCAGCAAAATCATCAATCAAAATAATTACAATGACATTATCAATTTATATCAAACTTAAGCTTATTTTCACATTTTTATCAAATCTACACTTTTTCAAATAAGCATATACGAAAATTTTCGCCAAGTTCATAAGCATTCAACTCAAATAACATGTCAAAATAATCATTACTAGCAAATAAACAAGTCTCAAATGGCATTATCTTTCAAAAATTAAGTTCATGAATTTTAGACTTGAAAAAGTCCACTTTAATTCTCAAAATCATGTTTAGGCTCAAAGTTTGGATCATTTAACTACCTAGACATGTTACACTACTCAATTTAGCAACAATTCATGACAAAAATCGGCCATAACCTGTTTATATCAAAAAGCCCCAAATTGCTCAAGAACACAAACCCTAGATTATTCAAAATTTGAAGTTTAAGGCTTCTAATCATGTTAAACAGCATCAATCTAGGTTATACAAGCATAATACATAAACAATTTAAGTCTAATTACACTAAAAAGCATCAAAATCAAATTGGGTAAAAATTAGCTCAAGAACACTAAAATTCGAATTAAATGGTGTTTAGGTGTAGAAATTTACCGTTTTTCTTGAGTAGTTCTTAGATATCATCCTTCTCAACATGATTTTAGCAAAAAATTTGGTGATTTACGGTTAAAAATTGAGATTTTTGGGGGTGATTTTCGGGTTTTTCGGGGTCTTTTTTCGCAGTATTTTTCTGTGTTTTTGTTTGTGGGAGTGAACTGATCGTTTCAGCTGTTTTATTTTTTTTTTCTGTAATTTGGTCCCTCCGCGAGTCGCGGAGGTTTGCACTGCAAACTCCGCGAGTCGCGGAGTTTACTTTTTTTTTTTTTTTTTTTATATAATCTTTAACTTATAACACAATTAAGAAATTAATTTTAAAATTTTGTTTCCCTTGTTATTTAGGACGAGGTCGTTTCGGATCGATGTCCTAGTCCGTCCTTCGACAAAATTTTAAAATTTGTCTTTTTGTAGCGATTGTTTTAAAAGCTAAGATTTTTGGGTTTTTTTTTTTTTAATGTTTTTGGCATACTTTAAATCAATAAGATTAAAAATAATGATAATAAAAGTTCTCGTCCCTCCCTCGGGTAAAGCAATTTCGGTTCAAAGACCTAGTCTTCAACTTACGACGAATTTTAAAAATCATATTCTTAACTTAATGAGATAAAGTAAATTTTTGTTTTTAAATTCACACAACTTAAATATAAAATTCAAAATTAAAATTAAAAATTCACACCAAACTCAAAATTTAAAATGCATAAAATTAAAAATTAATATTTTAAAAATTCACACCAAACTTAATTTAAAAATTTATAAATTCATACCAAACTTATATTAATTTTTCAAATATTTACAATTTTAAATATATTGTTTTTACAAAGTTTACAATATTAATTTAAGATTTAAATATTAATTTTAAAAACATGATAAAATTAAAAATCTTTTTGTCTTTTTATCCCACTTTAATCAATCAAATATTATCAAAAATATGCGCCCCTCTTTTCGGTAAAGTAATTTCGGTTCCAAGACCTAATTTAACTCATGACGAATTTTTGAAATATTTTGTGTTGATTGATTAAAGATATTTATACCTTAAGAATAAACGTTAAATTTCGCAGTGATGTAATAAATTTTTGAACGATATCAATAATTTCGGTCGCCAAACCTAATTTTATTTAATACCAATTTAATACTTTTTAGCGAACAAATTAGCGTTTATTATCAAAAGGTTAAAAATAAAAATAAAAATAAAAACTGTAAAGACATACCTGTGAAATAGATTTCTTAGTTATATGATCTATTATATTCATAAGATAGTCGGTTTAATTGGTTTTCCATGGCTGCATAGGCGTAACCTCGAGCATTCATTGTCTTTTCTTCTAAACATATGAACGGTCCGTCTCTGCATAAAGTAACAAATTCGGTATTTGAATAGGTTTGATTATTTGAACATTTACCTCCATGTGACCATTTTCCGCATTTGTGACATCGTTCTAGGTGTCGTGCTCTTCTTTTCGCTGCGGATTTTGATTTTCCTTTACCAAATTGTAACTTATTATCTTCGCATCTGGATCCTTTTCTAACTCCGTCCATTCTTTCTCTGATTACTGATACTAATTCACTCGGTAATATATCATTATTTCTTTTAGTGATCAAAGCGTGTAGCATTAGACCATGGTTTAGTTCACAGGCAGTCTTCATTTCGTAAAAACCTAAAAAAAATAAAAATTCAGAATGGGGGGAGAAGACTAGTTCTTTAGGGTCTGCTAGGGAAAGACCATACGTGTTCCATTTTCGAGAACTACACGAAAACAGACAATCTAACTCTAACAGAAATACATATTATCCTTTACAGACTTGATTCTCCCCACACTTAGTTAGCTGTGGTGTCGAAATTGTGATTAACTTCGTTGTCGACTTCCATCGGACCATGTATGTAATGTTTAACTCTGTGACTATTAACTTTAAATTCAATCCCATTTGAATTTATTAATTCTATCGTTCCGTATGGGAAAACTCTTTTGACTATGAATGGTCCAGACCATCTTGATTTCAATTTTCCAGGAAATAGCTTGAATCGTGAATTGAAAAGAAGAACTCTGTCTCCTTCTTTAAATTCTTTTGAACTTCTGATTCTTTTATCATGCCATTTCTTCGTTCTTTCTTTATAGATTAACGAATTTTCGTATGCTTCATGTCTTAATTCTTCTAATTCGTTTAGTTGACTTAATCGTAGACGTCCTGCTTCATGTAAATCAAGATTACATGTCTTCAAAGCCCAAAATGCTTTGTGTTCAATTTCTACTGGAAGATGACATGCTTTTCCATAAACAAGTCTAAAAGGTGTGGTTCCAATTGGAGTTTTGTAGGCTGTTCTAAAAGCCCAGAGTGCATCCTCCAATTTAATGGACCATTCCTTCGGATTTGATCCTACGGTTTTCTCTAGAATACGTTTTAAAGCTCGGTTGGTATTTTCAACTTGTCCACTTGTTTGTGGATGATATGCGGTGGAGATTTTATGAGTTACTCCATATCTTTTAAGAACTTTCTCAAGTTGATTATTACAAAAATGAGTACCCCGATCACTTATTAAAGCTTTCGGTGTTCCAAACCTTGCAAAAAGACGTTTTAAAAAGTTGACTACAACTCGTGCATCGTTAGTTGGGAGAGCTTGTGCTTCTGCCCATTTAGATACATAATCAATGGCTACGAGTATATATAGATTATTATGAGATTTTGGAAATGGACCCATAAAGTCAATACCCCAAATGTCAAATACTTCACATACTTGGATGACATTTTGTGGCATTTCATCACGTTGACTTATTTTTCCGGCCCTTTGACATGCATCACAGGATTTGCAAAGAAGGTGTGCGTCTTTGTAAATTGTAGGCCAATAGAATCCAGCTTCATAAACTTTTCTTGCTGTTAGTTGAGGCCCATAATGCCCTCCTGTTGGTCCTGTGTGACAATGGTTTAAAATTTTACTAGCTTCATCTCCAAATACACATCGGCGTATTATTCCATCGGGACAACTTTTAAACAGATGTGGATCTTCCCAGAAATAGTGTTTTATATCACTGAAGAATTTCTTTCGTCTTTGGTACGATAATCCTTTTTCAAGGAATCCACAAACTAAGTAGTTTGCATAGTCTGCAAACCATGGGATTTCTTTATAATCTATCTTCAATAGATATTCATCAGGAAAGTTGTCTTGTATGGCCGATTCATTTAGAACTTCTAATTCGGGATTTTCAAGACGAGAAAGATGATCAGCGGCGAGATTTTCTGCTCCTTTTTTATCTCGGATTTCAATATCAAACTCTTGTAAGAGTAAGATCCAACGGATTAATCTTGGTTTAGCATCTTGTTTTGAAAATAGGTATCTAAGAGCAGAATGGTCGGTATAGACCACCGTTTTTGCTAGAACTAGATATGATCGAAATTTGTCAAAAGCAAAGACAATAGCAAGGAGTTCTTTTTCAGTAGTTGTATAGTTCGTTTGTGCTCCTTGTAATGTCTTACTAGCATAATATATAGGTTGAAATCGTTTTTCAATCCTTTGTCCTAAAACGGCTCCCATTGCAAAATCACTTGCATCGCACATTAGTTCAAATGGTAGATTCCAATTTGGTGTTATCATGATCGGTGCATTAGTGAGTTTCTCTTTAAGAATATTAAAAGATTTGATACACTCATCTGAAAAGATGAATGGCGCATCCTTTTCTAGGAGTTTATTCATAGGAGTGGCAATTTTAGAAAAATCTTTTATGAAACGTCGGTAAAAACCGGCATGCCCTAGAAAACTCCTAACTCCTCTAACATTGGTGGGATGTGGAAGTTTAGCAATTACATCTACTTTAGCTCTATCCACTTCAATTCCTTCTTTTGAAATTTTATGTCCAAGAACGATGCCTTCTTTAACCATGAAATGGCATTTCTCCCAATTAAGTACTAGATTTGATTTTTCGCATCTAATTAGCATTCGTTCTAGATTAACTAGACATGATTTAAATGTATCACCGAAGACTGAAAAGTCATCCATGAATACTTCCATGCATTCTTCTATCATGTCGTGAAAAATCGCCATCATACACCTTTGAAAGGTTGCAGGGGCGTTGCAAAGTCCAAATGGCATGCGTTTGTAAGCAAAAGTACCATAAGGGCACGTGAATGTGGTTTTCTCTTGATCTTCGGGTGCAATTGGAATTTGAAAATATCCGGAAAATCCATCTAGAAAACAATAGTAACTATTTCCGGCTAATCTTTCCAACATTTGATCTATGAAAGGTAAGGGAAAGTGATCTTTTCTGGTGGCGTCATTTAATTTTCTATAATCAATACATACACGCCATCCTGTTACAGTCCTAGTAGGAATAAGCTCATTTTTCTCATTTGTAATGACAGTCATGCCACCCTTCTTAGGCACGCATTGAACTGGGCTTACCCATGGACTATCAGAAATTGGATATATCAAACCTGCATCTAGCAGTTTAATAATTTCCTTCTTAACTACATCTTGCATATTAGGATTTAGTCTTCGTTGGCGTTGCACATACGTTTTATGACCTTCTTCCATAAGGATTTTATGTGTGCAATACGAAGGACTTATTCCTTTAATATCATGAATCTTCCATGCAATGGCTGGTTTATGAGCTTTCAACACAGAAATGAGTTGTGATTTCTCATTTTCAGTAAGAGAAGACGATATTATTACAGGTAATTCAGATTCACCATGTAAATAAGCGTATTCCAAATGGTTTGGAAGTGGCTTTAGCTCTAATTTCGGAGGTTCTTCTATCGATGATTTATATCGATATCTGTCTTCTTCTTTTAGCATTTGAATTTCTTCTGTTGTTGGTTCATATCCATTAGCTATAAGTGTAGCTAACATTTCAGCTTCATCAATTGGTTCATTACCTTCTCCTAAAGAACATTCTCCTGTTCCTTGTAATTCTGGAAATTCTTCTAATAATTCTGCATGTGCATCTATAGTTTGAATATAATAACATGTATCATCTGCAGATTGTGGTTGTTGCATTGCTCTATCAACTGAAAAGGTAACACTCTCATCCTCTATACTTAGGGTCAGTTTCTTACCGAACACGTCTATCATTGCTTTAGCCGTGTTTAAGAATGGTCTTCCTAATATGAGAGGAACTTGAGAATCTTCTTCCATGTCCAAAACAACAAAATCTACTGGAAATACTAAATTACCAACTTTAACTAGCATGTTCTCCATTATCCCTCTAGGATATTTTATTGATCTACCGGCTAGTTGTATGCTTATTCTGGTTGGTTTTAATTCTCCAAGGTCTAGTTTAGCGTATAGTGAATACGGCATTAGATTTATACTAGCACCTAAGTCTGCCAATGCTTCTATTGAACTAAGACTACCCAGAAAACATGGAATTGTGAAACTTCCTGGATCAGATAGTTTTTCTGGTATCTTATTCAACAGCACTGCTGAACAATTAGCATTCATAGTAACAGCCGAGAGTTCTTCCATTTTCTTTCTATTCGTGATTAGATCTTTCAAGAATTTAGCATACCTTGGCATTCCTGAAATCACATCAATGAAAGGAAGATTTACATTTATCTGTTTAAACATATCCAAGAATTTGGATTGCTCGGCTTCAAGTTTCTCTTTCTTCATTTTACTCGGGTAAGGAAGTGGTGGTTGATATGGTTTAACATAAGGTTTATCCTTAACTGTGTTATCTTCATTAACCTTTTCAACTACCGGTTCTTTTTCCTTATCTTGATCAGGTTGTGGTTCTTGTGGAGTAGGAATAGTTTCATCAGAAGTTACAGGTATTTCAGGTGGTTTAAGTGTTGTACCACTTCTTGTGGTAATAGCTTTAGCTGTTTCATTCCGGGGGTTAGCGTTTGTATCGCTAGGTAGACTTCCCGGTTTTCTTTCACCTATTAACCTTGCTAAGTTGCTCACTTCTTGTTCCAGATTTTGAATAGAAGCTTGTTGATTTCTAAATGCTTGAGCATTTTGTTCATTGGTTTGTTTTTGAGATGTGAAAAACTGCGTTTGAGTTTCAACTAGCTTCGTCATCATATCTTCTAAATTTGGCTTTTTATCATCGGTTTGTTGTGGTGGTTTGTTTTGAAAATTCGGTCTTTGCTGATTGTAAGTATTGTTGGATACTTGTTGATTGCTAGGACCTTGTTGGTTATTGTATGGAATATTTCGGTTATAATTCTGGTTTTGATTGTAAATCGGTCTTGGCGGTTGATAATTATTCTGATAATTATTTCCAGGCCTTTGGTTTATGTATGAAATATTCTCTCTTTGTTCCATTGTTAATTCAATACTGAGACAATCTTTTGTCAAATGTGGTCCTCCACACTGCTCACAACTAATTCGTATTGAGTGAATATCCTTAGTCATCTTTTCCATTCGTCTCTCGAAAGCATCTATCTTTGCTGAAATGGAATCTAAGTCATGGCTAGAATCGGCTCTAGCTGCTTTAGATGATCTAATGATGTCTTTTTCTTGGTGCCACTCATGTGAGTGGGAAGCAGTGTTATTAATAATTTTGTAAGCATCAGTTTCGGTTTTCTTCATAATAGAACCACCAGCTGCTATATCTATGTCTTTTCTTGTAGTGATGTCGCATCCTTGGTAGAATATTTGTACTATTTGACAGGTGTCTAAACCATGTTGCGGACATCCTCTTAACAACTTTCCATATCTTGTCCACGCCTCATATAGAGTTTCATTTGGCTTTTGTGTGAACGTAACAATTTCTGCTTGAAGTCTTACGGCTTTAGATGCAGGAAAGAATTGTTTAAGAAATTTGTCAATTAAAACGTCCCATGTATCAATCGCCCCTTCAGGTAACGATTCCAACCAATCTTTGGCTTCTCCCTTTAAAGTCCAGGGAAATAACATGAGATATATCTGTTCATCCTCCACTTCTCGTATTTTAAATAGTGTGCAGATCCTATTAAAGGTACGTAGATGTTCATTTGGATCTTCCTTCGGCGCACCACTAAATTGGCATTGATTAGTCACCATGTGTAAAATTTGTCCTTTGATTTCATAATCTGGCGCATTAATGTCTGGATGAGTAATTGCGTGACCTTGGCCAGTGCGTTTAGCTCTCATTCGGTCTTCCATACTTAAAGGTTCCAGATTCTCCATAATTGAATTTGTTGAATCGGTATCACTAGATGATTCTGATTTAATGGTTCGTTCCTCAACAATCTCTGTTTGAATGATTGGTGGTTCCGGAGGAAAGTTTAGTGGTTCAGGATCTATGAACCGTTCCTGAATATTTTCCGGATTCTCAATTGTGAGGTTGGGTTCAAAAAATGGATTATCGGAAATTTGAACTGAAGTACTTGGTCGACTGGATGACGATTCTAAAGAAAAATCAACGGCGGTTATATTTGTTAAACGATGTCTTGATCTAGTTACAGGTGGTGAACGTACAAAAGGTGGTGAACGTCTTGCTCGGTGCATTCACAGAATATCCTATTAGTTTTTAAAAGGAAAGAAAAATTATAATAAGTTATCCAATCAATAGACTTTTCTGATTTTGCCCACGTTTCGAATAGCCAAAAGATGCAGCAGAGGGGCAGGATTCGTTTGGTCTCAATATAATTGAGGACTGTTTGGCTCCAATAACCCGGTCCACGTACAAATCCAACTATTACTACGAACCAGAAAATTTTGATGTCTATCAATTTAACCACTCAAAATAAATTTTCGTAATTTTAAGAAATTTAGATAAGAAGTAGAAAAAATTCTAAGTCCTAAAACTAGAATAGCGAGAAATAAGAAAGACAAAGAGTTCGTCGAAAATGGTTGAAAAATAAAAAATGGTTGAAAAATAAAAGGTGACGGAAAAATAAAAGAAACTTATAAAAACTTAAAAATACTTTACTAATTTAACCTTATTACTACAACTAACTTAAAATTATAATCGCAAATTGAAATTACTAATTGGAATGATAATTGATACATAGTAAAAGGTCTAAAAATATTAAAGCTTACAGGAAAAACTAAATCCCAAATGGAAATAACTTAAAAAAAAGAAACTAAAACTTAAAAAGGGCGTCGCAAAATTCTAAAGCACCTAAATCTTAGTCTAAAGAAAAAGCACTTAAGGAATTCTACGGCAAAGCCTAAAAATCTAGGAGTAAAAATAACTATAGCTAAAACTAAGTTTAAAATTAAATATGAGCTAAAAAAAAATACAAATATTACGCTACAACGATTAAAAAGGGACAAAATATAAAAATATACAAAAAGTTGTAAAAAGTACAATTTTTATAAAAAATATTATTTTTATATTATTTATTTAATAAAACTACAAATTTTACAATTTTATTAAAACTAATTTAACTAAAATACATAAATAAAAAGTATAAGTAAAATTAAAACTAATAATAATAATAATAATAATTATAATTAGGTTAAATAATAATAATAATTTAAAATAACCCGTAATCAATGCTTGATTAGGGTTTTGTCCGTGTGTCAGAAACCCTCCGCGAGTTGCGGTGAATAATGAGGAAAACCCCGCGAGTCGCGGGGTTCTGTAATTCAGTTGACAGGTAGTAATTTTTACGCGTTTTCTTTATTTTTTTTTTTTTATTATTTTCTGTTTTCTGTTTTTTAATTAAATAAAAGATATTAAAATTAAAACTTATATTTTTATAAACTAAAATAAAAATAAAGAAACTTATAAAACTTAAATATTTAACAAAATCCTAAAAATACTTATATTTTTGTTTTTTTTTTTTCTTTTTATATTTTCGAATATTTAAAACGTATTTTTACAAAAACGACTTTTAATAAAAGTAACTAAAATTCTTTTTTTTTTTTTTTTTTTTTTTTTTTATATATTAGCGTTGCGCTTTCGGCGTTTAAGATAATTCCCCGGCAGCGGCGCCAAAAATACTTGATGTTTCGCGAGGTGTATATAAAATAGTTATTATTTTACTAGGAAAAACTATTAAATATGATACAATTTTACACAAGATATTTATTTATTTATAGAATGGATATACTTAAACCTTGCTACAACACTTATAGGCAGTGTACCTAATCGTACAGTAGTGTAGTTTTTAGTAAGTCCGGTTCGTTCCACAGGGAAATCTTTTAAACAAAGCTCAACGCTATATTAGTTTACTTTTATAAAAATACAAACATATATATAAGTAATATTATTATTATAAAGGGGGGTTTTTACCGTTTAATGACCGGCTTGTCGATTTTAAAACTTTAGTCGCAGTTAAAACCTAATGTAAAATATAAAATAAATACAAGACTTTAAATTAAAGCGTAAAGTAAATAACGATAATGAAATTGCGAATAATAAAAATGCGATAAAATTAAATTGCGATAATTAAAAGTACGATAATTAAAAGTGCGATTAAATAAAATAACAATAAATAAAAGTGCGATAATTAGAAGTGCAATTAAATATAAAATAAAGGAAATTAAATATGAAATAAAAGAATTATGCTTATTTAAACTTCCGTAATCATGATGTTTGACGTGTTGATTTTAGTTTTATGCCCATGGGTTAATTGTCCTTTGTCCTGGATTATTCAATATGTCCGTCTGGTTTTTGTCCATAACAGTCCATCAGTCATAAATATAAATTGCAAGTGTCCTTGTCAAATTATTATTATACCCGAAGATAAATATTCCAACTAATTGGGGATTCGAATTGTAACAAGGTTTTAATACTTTGTTTAATGAATACACCAGGTTATCGACTGCGTGTAAACCAAGGTTTTACTACTTTGTTAACAATTACACCAATTACCCTTGAATGTAATTTCACCCCTGTTTTAATTATTCTAGTGGCTATAAATCCATTCCCGTGTCCGGTTAAATGAACGATTATTCGTACATATAAATACCCCGCCCATCGTGTCCGATCGAGTGTAGATGGTAATTTATAGGGACGCCCAATTGTAAATCTTTATATTAACATTAACAAACTTTCATTTAGTTAAACAAATATAAAGCCCATTAATAGCCCATAGCCTAGTTTCCACAAGTGTCGTTCTTTTGTCCAAACCCCAATTATGGTACAAAGCCCAATTACCCAATTTTAGTAATTAGCCCAACATCATGATTACTTCGTTTTAAATAAGCATAATAATAACTTAGCTACGAGACATTAATGTAAAAAGGTTGAACATAACTTACAATGATTAAAAATAGCGTAGCGTTACACGGACAGAATTTCGACTTACACCCTTACAACATTCGCTAACATACCCTTATTATTAGAATTATAATTAAAATTAAAATATAAATTATAAATATAAATATATTTACGTATGAAGAGGAAGAGAAAAAAGATATGTGTGAAATTTGATCAGAATTCGGTTGGCTTTATAGCCAGACTTGATTTTTGGGGCTCCGCGACTCGCGGCAAAATGCCCCTTAAACTCCGCGAGTCGCGGAGATATATTTACAGCTCACACCCTTGGAGTTTCTTGCTGCCGACGGTTTTTATTATATATATATAATATATATATAATTAATATAATTAATTATATATTATATTATATTTATATACATAGTTAACTTGTAATTTTTAGTCCGTTGCGTCGAGCGTTAAGAGTTGACTCTAGTCCCGGTTCCGGATTTTCGAATGTCCTCGCGTACAATTTAATATCTTGTACTTTGCGTTTTGAATCTTGTACTTTTGTAATTTCGAGACGTTTCTTATCAATAATTGGAACCTTTTTGATTGTCTTTTGTACTTTTGAGCTTTTTGGTCGTTTGCGTCTTCAATTCGTCGAATCTGTCTTTTGTCTTCACCTTTTATTATTTAAACGAATATCACTTGTAAATAGAACAATCTCAACTAAAAGCTTGTCTTTCTTGAGGAATAATGCTATGAAATATATGTTCGTTTTTAGCATTATCATATACCATTTCATAATATCCACTATCCAACTATAAATTGATTTAATAATAATCTTTGATGAACTCAATGACTCGAATGCAACATTCTTCGAAATATGCTATGAAAGACTCCAAGTAATATCTTTAAAATGAGCAAATGCACAGCGGAAGATTTCTTTAACACCTGAGAATAAACATGCTTTAAAGTGTCAACAAAAAGGTTGGTGAGTTCATTAGTTTATCATAATCATTTATTTCCATCATTTTAATAGACCACAAGAATTTCATTTCCAGTTCTCATAAATATACGTCCCATGCATAGAGACAAAAAAATAATCATTCATATGGTGAACACCTGGTAACCGACATTAACTAGATACATATAAGAATATCCCCTATCATTCCGGGATCCTCCTTCGGACATGATATAATTTCGAAGTACTAAAGCATCCGGTACTTTGGATGGGGTTTGTTAGGCCCAATAGATCTATCTTTAGGATTCGCGTCAATTAGAGTGTCTGTTCCCTAATTCTTAGATTACCAGACTTTAATAAAAAGGGGCATATTCGATTTCGATAATTCAACCATAGAATGTAGTTTCAATTACTTGTGTCTATTTCGTCAAACATTTATAAAAGCGCATGTATTCTCAGTCCCAAAAATATAAAGGGTAAAAAGGTAAATGAAACTCACCATACTGTATTTCGTAGTAAAAATACATATAACGTCATTGAACAAGTGCAAGCTTGGCCTCGGATTCACGAATCTAAATTAATTATATATATTTATGTGTTGGTCAATATTTGTCTAACAAATTAGGTCAAGTCATAGTGTACCACAATCCTAATGCTCGAGACTAATATGCAAAAGTCAACAAAAGTAAATTTGACTCAAAATAATTTCCAAAAATCTATACATGATTAATATATAGTTTAAATATCGTCGTTTTATATTTTTAAATATTTTTAAAAGATTTATTAGAGTAAATCATATAATTTATTTATTAATAAATAAAATTTTATATTATATTTATATAATAAAATATACTTTTATATGTATTAAGTAATAAAATTTATAGGGTTCATTTAATATTATAAAGATAATATGATAGGTATTATTAAAGTAAGTTATAACACGTAGTAAAATATGTTTGTATCAAATATTTATTTGATAAAATAATATCTATAATGATAGTAAGTAAAAGTTGTATTATTTTGTAATAATAATTATTATTATAAAAATATCAATATTTATAATTACTAAGATGACATTATGATAAAACGATAATTCTAATTATGATAACTTTAATATTTACGATAATTTTTAATATTATCTTTAAAATAATAATTCTATTTAAAATAATAATAATAATAATAATGATATTTTATAGTAACAATGACATTTCTATTAAAATGATAATTTTTGTTAAAATGATAGTTTTAATACTAACGATAATTTTAATAATAATAGTAATGATAAAAATAATAAGAACGATAATTTTATCTAAATCAATATCTTATAATATTTTAATTTCATCATGATACTCTTACCCATTATTTCCTTATCGTTTTGTTTAATAGCTTTTAATCGTCTTTTATATCGTGTTCGTAATAATGATAATAATAGTAATCAAAATAATTAGGTGTTACAAATATTTGTTTTAATTACACTAATATTAATAATGATAGTTATTATAACATTATTAACGATAATACTAATAATTATCTTAATGATAATATAGTAATAATAATAATAACAATAACAATAACCATTTTTAAATAATGATATATATATTAATAATGATAATAATAATAATACCAATAATAATAATAATAATAATAATAATTGGATAATAATAATAATACTAATAATAACTTTAACGATAATAACGATAGTAATAATAATAAAAAAAAATAACAATTTTTAATGATAAATCCTTTTATTGATAAAGATAATAATAATAATAATAATAATAAGATAAAACTAGAACGACGATAATAGCGACGATAATAATAATCATTTTTAATAATAATACAAAAATTCGATGGACTATAACTTCAAATCCGTTCATCGAAATCATTCGATATCTAAATGAAAAGTTCTTAATTTTTCGCTAGCTTTCCAACGACATGCATATCTTATACTTATCTCAGTTGCATATATAACTAATTCAGGATTCAACATAACCTAAATAAAGGCAATATCAAAAGTACAAACATGCATAATCCTATATACTCGAGCACTAGTCAGGGATACACTATTAGTATGTAAAAGTTAAATTATGAGTACTCACGTATCAATATTGAGATTCAATATTGCATAAAAGGTACGTAGACGCAACGGAGATGATAAACACTATATTGATCTCACGAGCATACCCATGAACCATACCCAATCACCTCCATAGCTATAACCCATAATTTTCTTAATCCAATCCCACTCGAAAAACAATTTCGAAATCACTAAGACAGCACTCTGACGTAATATTTTATGTATAATAATAATATCTTGAAATAATACGGAGTAACTATATATATGTAAATCGATTGAGAGAGTTTAGAGAAAAATATTTTCAAGTTTCTTATGAAATAATGAAACCTATTGAATTCTATTTATAATAGATTTTTAAATTATTAAAGTGAATTATTAAAGTATGAATTATTAAAGTGAATTATTAAAGTATGAATTATTAAAGTGAATTATTAAAGTATGAATTATTAAAGTATGAATTATTAAAGTGAATTATTAAAGTATGAATTATTAAAGTGAATTATTAAAGTTAATGTAAAGTAAAAATAAAGTAAAGGTAAAGTTTAAGTATAGTAAAAGTATAAAACTATGTACGTATAATACGCGTATAAATATATATAATATTAATTTAAATCGTTATATATATTTAATAAAATAAAATATAAATATCGTTATCTTTATCATACTGGTTAAGTAATGAGTTGTCAAAAGTGGTTCTAGATATTTATAAAAGTTATATACGTTTTAATAATAAAGTTCTTTTTAAACAGAAAACGTTTTTGTACGTTTGAAACTAAATCAAATAAATATAATAATTTTGTTTTCCAAAACCAAATATATTTTTAAGAATCATTTTGTTTAAAGGTTAAAATAATGGAAATCGTTATATCATAAAATGTTTTAGAAAAGTAGAATCATATATATTCATAATAGGTTTCAAGTTTTTAAATTACAGTTTGTTGGTGAAGCATGGGATAAAATTCAAAGGTTAAATAAACGTATGAAATCATCTTAATGAAAAATGTCGAGTTACATAACTTGTCGATATCCAACATCTAAGTTATTTACACTTCACGTTCTTACTTATAAATCACTTTACCATTTTCTGAATGTTGTCAAAAAGAATAGATTTCTTAAATCACAGTGGACCTCATAACATAGACCCGTAATCATATCATAATGTATCTGATAAATCAATCATTCGATATTATCTTCTAATTCCATCGATAAACATATTGAAACAAATACGTTCATGTAAAGTATTATACGTTTAATACTTTATTAATATTCTCAAGTTATAATATATATATACATATATATACATATTTATTTATATATAACGGTTCGTGAATCGTCGGAATTTGGTCGAGGTTATAATGAATGTATGAACACAATTTAAAATTTTTGAGATTTAACTTAACAAACTTTGCTTATCTTGTCGGAATAATATAAAGATAAAGTTTAAATTTGGTTGGAAATTTCCGGGTTATCACAATAAGACTCTTAAGCCCACCATACATTATTAATGGACTTAGTAGCCCATATCTTGCACTTGTAAGTATCAATTTTTTGATGGAACTAGTTAGTTATTACATTGGAATCTAGTTGACTCTTAATCCCCATGCAACTACATCTTTTATCCACACCTTTTGAACTTTAACATACAAGAAACCAAAAAATACTTGCCTTCCCTTTTTTTGAGCTGATGGCCGTGAGCCTAGGGTGGCTTGAAGGGCATTTTGTTTTCAAATTTTCATTACTACTTACTCACAAATCCTCTCATTCTCACACACACTCAAGTTACTTGCATTTTTCTCTCAAACCTTTTCTCTCATTTATCTCTCAATTGTAAGCAACAAGACTTCTTCTTCTCTTCTTTTTTTTTTTTACAAAAACCGAAATCTTAAGGCATCTATCATCATCAATTGTTGTATGATACTTGTTCATGTTTGTTACTAGATTACTTGTTGTTGTCTACTTAATATTTACTAAGAATCAAACTCTATAGTTTGATCCTTCATAACAACTTGTTCTTACAAGACATACAAGAACTAAACTTACTAGTTTATGTTCTTCACTTGTTGTTTCAAAAGTTACAAGTTCCATGTGTTGATTAAAGACATACTTGAAGCTCATGAAGTAAACTTTAAAGTTTACTTTCTAAAGATCAAACTTTGGTTTGAATCTTTAAAGTATGAACAACCATGAACCTTTTCTTGTTTATTTAAGTTTACTTCTTCAATTTATGCACTTTAATTTCATGTAGTTAGTTTATATGGTCAAGTACTACAAGTTAGTCTTGATCTCATATCTCTTGAACAAATTAAGTTAACTTTGAAAGTTCAAGAACACACAAATAAGTTTTCTTTAAATATAACTTTGGATCTAGACTTTTGAGTCTTGGATCTTCAAGATCAAACTAAGAACTATGTTCTACTACTTATGATCTTGATTAGTTAGTTAACTTTCAAGTTTATAGTTCATGTAAGTGTCAAACCTAAGACTTTGATGTAACTTTGGTTCATCAAACTACATGCAACTCTTAAGTGAGTTGTGCTTCATGTCTTAGACTTGCACTAGGGTTATGATGGTCAAGACTTGGTTAAAATGATGTAGATACATCAATGAGTTGTACACTTGAAGCTATATGCATCAAGGATGAGAACCATGATGAACATCAAGCACCAAGACCACCGGAACCCTTTTAAACTCACTGTTTCTGTCCAAACCTACTGACCTGCTATTTCTGTAACAGACCAGCAGACCTGGGCTGTTCTAACCTTTATTTTTAGATAGATCTTTTCGAGTAGATAACTTTTCATATAGGACTCGTCTTAATCCGAGTTACGGTTTAGGATTTATGGCCCTCCGATCGTTACTATGTCCTTTAACGTTGTGCAGAAATTTCTGACCTACTCGCACTTAGACCGTCGCCACGGTCAAACCAAGACGAGTTTGCTTCTGTAAATTTTACCACACTTAAGGGACTCATAGATGGAGTCATGGCCACTGGTCTCACCTTAATTCAGTAAGGGTAGAGGCCGTGGTGACTGACTGAACTCAGACTTTGTTTTAAACTACTTTCATAAACGAAACCTACTTTACGCCTTTTGTTAGATGATGAATGATGATGACCCTTAAGACCTTAATTACATACTCTTAAACCTATTAATATGATTTACTGACTTAGCACTATTTGACTTAGGTTGAGGACCTTCGGACCGATTAATTGCACACCTTTTTCCGAACCGACTTTTCGACTACATTATCATTGTGAGTTATAGCATTCCTTTTTTACTTTAACTTATTTTGGGAACTGAGAATACATGCGGATTTTATGTTTTACATACTAGGCACGAGTACTTAAACTTATATATGTGTGGGTTATACAACGGCATAAACATTCCCTTTAGCTCGGTAACGTTTAATCATTGGTTTTTGAACCGTGAACGTGAATCTTAGATATGGATCCATAGGGTTTGACATCCCCACTCGGGCTAGTCGCGCTAGCATTTAACGAGTGTTTAATACTTCGTAGACATACGCACTTGCCAAGTGTACTTTCAGGGGGTATAAACGTTAAGTTAGTTACCAAGTGCCCACGGTTAACATATACTTTATCATACTGTTTGAAACGCTCTTTGTAGCACTGAAATCTCGTGGCCTACCTTAGATACTGTTATACTTAAACTATAGCTCACCAACCTTTGTGTTGACGTTTTTAAGCATGTATTTCTCAGGTGCTTGAGTTTGCTTCCGCTGTCTTACTTGTTGTGCTGTAGACACCCGCTGCTTAGAGTTGTCCACGCATGAACTACTTTACTTTGCATTCAAACATTAGTACTTTTGAATTATGACATGTAACGACCATTTGGGGTCACGTACACTTAATTATTGCTTCTATTTAGTGAAGCATACTTTTGGAATGTAAAACATTTGATGTCGGTTATGAAATCACCTTTTTATCGTGAATGCAACTTCTTTTGTTACAGCATATAGTACTTAACCTTGTAATGATCCTGTTGTTGATGATTCGTACACGATGGTTTTGTACGGGGCATCACAGTTAAGGTTCGATGGAATGCTCGTAGAGGACCCGAGTTCACCTGGGAACGAGAAGATCAGATGAAGAATAAATACCCGCATTTATTTCCAGAAGATACGTCAACACCTCCAAAAGCTTAAAATTTCGGGACGAAATTTATTTAACGGGTAGGTACTGTAGTGACCCGAACTTTTCCATGTTTATATATATATATTAAATGAAATTGTTATTTACATGATTAATTGTTTCCAACATGTTAAGCAATCAAACTTGTTAAGACTTGATTAAATGAAATAAGTTTCATGTAGACAATTGATCACCCAAGTTGACCGGCGATTCACGAACGTTACAAAATTGTAAAAACTACATGTTGTGGTATATATAGACATATATATATGGTTGACATAAGATTATGATGAGTAAGTATCTCACTAAGTATATTAACAATGTGTGATATACATAAGAAATGAGTTTACTAAGTTAAGAAACTCGAAATGATATATATAACGATTATCGTTATGATAACGTCTACTAAATACATATGTATCATATTAAGATATTGATACACTATATTTAACATGATAAAATGATATTTAAATATATCATTAAGTATATTAACAATGAACTACATATGTAAAAACAAGACTACTAACTTAATGATTTTGAAACGAGACATATATGTAACGATTATCGTTGTAACGACATTTAATGTATATATATCATATTAAGAGATATTCATACATCATAATATCATGATAATATAATAATTTAAAATCTCATTTGATATTATAAACATTGGGTTAACAACATTTAACAAGATCGTTAACCTAAAGGTTTCAAAACAACACTTACATGTAACGACTAACGATGACTTAACGACTCAGTTAAAATGTATATACATGTAGTGTTCTAATATGTATTCATACACTTTTGAAAGACTTCAAGACACTTATCAAAATACTTCTACTTAACAAAAATGCTTACAATTACATCCTCGTTTAGTTTCATCAACAATTCTACTCGTATGCACCCGTATTCGTACTCGTACAATACACAGCTTTTAGATGTATGTACTATTGGTATATACACTCCAATGATCAGCTATTCGTAGCCCATGTGAGTCACCTAACACCTGTGGGAACCATCATTTGGCAACTAGCATGAAATATCTCATAAAATTACAAAAATATGAGTAATCATTCATGACTTATTTACATGAAAACAAAATTACATATCCTTTATATCTAATCCATACACCAACGACCAAAAACACCTACAAACACTTTCATTCTTAAATTTTCTTCATCTAATTGATCTCTCTCAAGTTCTATCTTCAAGTTCTAAGTGTTCTTCATAAATTTCAAAAGTTCTAGTTTCATAAAATCAAGAATACTTCCAAGATTGCAAGTTTACTTCCAAGTTTTCTAAATCCATTCCAAGTAATCATCCAAGATCAAGAAACCTTTGTTACTTACAGTAGGTTATCTTTCTAATACAAGGTAATAATCATATTCAAACTTTAATTCAATTTCTATAACTATAACAATCTTATTTCGAGTGGAAATCTTACTTGAAATTGTTTTCGTGTCATGATTCTGCTTCAAGAACTTTCAAGCCATCCAGGGATCCTTTGAAGCTAGATCCATTTTTCTCATTTCCAGTAGGTTTATCCAAGGAACTTGAGGTAGTAATGATGTTCATAACATCATTCGATTCATACATAAAAAGCTGTCTTATTCAACGTTATAAACTTGTAATCACTAGAACATAGTTTAGTTAATTCTAAACTTGTTCACAAATAAAGTTAATCCTTCTAACTAGACTTTTAAAATCAATTAAACACATGTTCTATATCTATATGATATGCTAACTTAATGATTTAAAACCCGGAAACACGATAAACACCATAAAACTGGATATACGCCGTCGTAGTAAAACCGGGGGCTGTTTTGGTTGGGATAATTAAAAGCTAAGAAGAACTTTGATTTAAAAGCTATACTTCTAGAAAAATGATTTTTATTATGAACATGAAACTATATCCAAAAATCATGGTTAAACTCAAAGTGAAAGTATGTTTTTCAAAATGGTCATCAAGATGTCGTTTTTTTGACGGAAATGACTACCTCTTTAGTAATTGACATGTAACTTAAATTTCCAAATATAAACCTATACCTTTTCTTTTTATATTCTTAAAATAGAGTTCAATATGAAACCATAGCAATTTGATTCACTCAAAACGGATTAGAAACGAAGAAATGGCGAGTAAAACAAGATTGATAAAATATATATAGTTTCGACCTATCATGTCGACACATCTATATATATTTCGGAACAACCATAGACACTCTATATGTGAATGTTGGAGTTAGCTATACAGGGTTGAGGTTGATTCCAAAATATATATAGTTTGAGTTGTGATCAATACTGAGATATGTATACACTGGGTCGTGGATTGATTCAAGATAATATCTATCGATTTATTTCTGTACATCTAACTGTGGACAATTAGTTGTAGGTTACTAACGAGGACAGCTGACTTAATAAACTTAAAACATCAAAATGTATTAAAAGTGTTGTAAATATATTTTGAACATACTTTGATATATATGTACATATTTGTTATAGGTTCGTGAATCGACCAGTGGCCAAGTCTTACTTCCCGACGAAGTAAAAAATATGTGAAAGTGAGTTATAGTCCCAATTTTAAAATCTAATATTTTTGGGATGAGAATACATGCAGGTTTTATAAATGATTTACAAAATAGATACAAGTACGTGAAACTACATTCTATGGTTGAATTATCGAAATCGAATATGCCCCTTTTTATTAAGTCTGGTAATCTAAGAATTAGGGAACAGACACCCTAATTGACGCGAATCCTAAAGATAGATCTATTGGGCCTAACAAACCCCATCTAAAGTACCAGATGCTTTAGTACTTCAAAATTTATATCATATCCGAAGGGTGTCCCGGAATGATGGGGATATTCTTATATATGCATCTTGTTAATGTCAATTACCAGGTGTTCACCATATGAAAAATTTTTATCTCTATGTATGGGATGTGTATTGAAATATGAAATCTTGTGGTCTATTATTATGATTTAAGAATATATAGGTTAAACCTATAACTCACCAACATTTTTGTTGACGTTTTAAGCATGTTTATTCTCAGGTGATTATTAAGAGCTTCCGCTATCGCATACTTAAATAAGGACGAGATTTGGAGTCCATGCTTGTATGATATTGTGTAAAAACTGCATTCAAGAAACTTATTTCGTTGTAACATATTTGTATTGTAAACCATTATGTAATGGTCGTGTGTAAACAGGATATTAAAGATTATCATTATTTGATAATCTACGTAAAGCTTTTTAAACCTTTATTGATGAAATAAAGGTTATGGTTTGTTTTAAAATGAATGCAGTCTTTGAAAAACGTCTCATATAGAGGTCAAAACCTCGCAACGAAATCAATTAATATGGAACGTTTTTAATCAATAAGAACGGGACATTTCATGTGAGACCTTTGATTAACACGCCATCAGATGGGAATTTGGTGGGGTGGGTATCCGAGCTAATGGTTCGTAGGGAAACTAGGAATTGCATTAGTGTGTCTGATTTGGTCATTAGGACACTTTAGCGAGTCTAGACTACGACCGGGACTTAGTCATTACATGATTACTCTATGACTAACGTTATATGTTTGACTAATCTGCTTTTCTATGTGTTCTTGTACTGTTGAGTTAGATGTTGCAGGCTTCCGGGAATGACAACAACTCAAGTGTAGCTAATGTACCTGCCCAACCTAGTTGTGTAATGGCCCAATTGATTAAATTAGGTTTAGGGTTTTATGTTATGTACTCTATAAATAGTCTCTAATGGTATCAATAATAGACATGGGGTTATAGTGTTTAACATGGTATAAGGCCTTAGGGTTCCTCCCGCTCCGCCAAGTACATTGCTGGTTATAGCTATCGTATGTGTGATTCCCATCTATACAAATGTTGGGAACATCTTATAGTGTAGCTGTTGATAATCATGCTTGAAATTCAGCATTTGAAGTACCTTGACTTATTTGTTTTTCTTATTATTTTCAGTATGGGCAAGTGTATGGAGTCCAAGAACCTATGTAAAACATTCGTCGATCAACATTCAGCTTTTGTTTATCATGATCACCTTGTATCATGTGTTTGAAACATGTAATCTACATAATGCTGACTGGCCCCAGCACCTGCAAATCCCGCTCCTCACCAAATACCCAACCATCCGGTTAATCTCTATGACATGGACCTGATCCACACCAACTGAAACCGAAACGTGGTTGATCGTGTGAATGCTTTAAATGACATCACGAGAACTTACCCACATCTCGATGATCTAGACAGGTTGGACTCGAGGGTTACGTCCATAAACAATTATTGTTACGAAGTTGAGGCGAAGTTCTTTGACCAGGATAAACTGATAAAAGCCCTGACTTCCAGGATTGCTGCACTGGAGGCAGATCGGGATAAACTTAAGGATGATGGACCTGCCTCTTATACCAGACAGAAGAGGAAGTGAAGGGTCATTTGACCTTGAGCTTCTTTTCTTCCTCATCCACCATTCTTTCCATTATTTGATTATATATGACTTGCCGGGTGTTTTAAACCGGGCTACTAGTACTTGATGTTTACTGTTTAGTTTATTACTTTTTGGGATTTTATTTTAATAATGGTGGAGTACGTTATGAATAATTATTTATCTTTTATTGCATTCGTTAATATTCTTTATTTAGCAGCGTTGTATGATTATAGTACTTTGTGTTATGTGATACTACTATGATTTTCATTATTGTCACTACTATGATACATAACACTAGTGCCACTACTATTACCACTAGTGTCACTACTACCACTACTATCACTGGTGACACTACTATCACTACTGTCACTACTATCACTACTAGTACTACTTACACTACTTCCCACTACTAACGAATCTTTTCGTACTATTATTATTTACTAGTCTTCAACACTCGTTGCTAGTATATTTTTATATATAGCGTTGTTTTGACACTGACCTGGTGTATTTTTTCTGTGTTGAAGATGCCTCTGAAGGAATCCACTGCTGCTCAGATCAGGAGACTTGTCGTAGAAGGCATTGCAGCCGAGAGACCTGAGTTGTTAAGGGAGTTCAACAACACCCGCAACAGTAACGTTCGTGGTGGTTCAAGCAACAACAACGGGAACGGTGCTCAAGGCCGTGGTGGATGTTCTTACAAGACATTCACTAGATGCAACCCGCACACTTTTAATGGAACTAAGGGACCAGTTGGTCTCAATCGCTGGTTTGAAAAGCTAGAGTCTGTTTTCCGCATCAGCGGGTGTAATGATAATGATCGGGTGGGTTTTGCTGCGGGCACACTGTCTGACAGTGCGCTCACTTGGTGGAATAACTATGCACAATTCTTGGGTCATGATCAAGCTTATGCCTTACCCTGGGAAACTTTGAAACAGAGAATGATTGAGGAATACTGTTCAAGGAATGAGATCAAGAAGATGGAACGTGAGTTTCGTGACTTGAAGTTAGTAGGCGGTGATCTTACCACTTATAATAAGAGGTTCTTTGAGTTAGCACTGATGTGTCCAGAAATGGTTACTCCTGAGAGGCGTAAGGTTGAACAGTACATCGAGGGTTTAAGTGAGAGTTAAGTGAGAGTATTCAAGGTGGGGTCACTACTTCTAAACCCACAACTGTGCATGAAGTTATTGACATGGCGAGCTTGTTACTGGATCAGGTTGCCCAAAGAGGAAAGGGTGCTATTGTGAATGAGGTTAAGTCTAGTAATGGTAAGAGAAAATGGAACGGTGTTCAAGATAAGAATCATAACCAGCAACCGTTCAAGAAGCAAGATTCCTACCGAAACGACACCGGGGTCACTGGAGCAAACTCTAGGTATAAGGGTAATAAGCCACAATGTCCAAAGTGTGGCAAGCATCACACCGGAACCTGTGATGCTATGATTTGTGACCGGTGTAAGAAGTTTGGCCATTTGGCAAGGGATTGTAAGGTTAACCTCAACAACTGAAGTGCCCCGTCCTAATCCATCTAGACGAAGTCTTCAACAGTTGGTCCCATTGCGAGGTTCTGACCTCTATATGCCATGAACGACTCCATGTAATATGAGCAAATGCATAGCAAAAGATTTCTTTCATACCTGAGAATAAACATGCTTTAAAGTGTCAACCAAAAGGTTGGTGAGTTCATAAGTTTATCATAAAACAATAAAAATTCTGTAATTTTGATAGACCACAAGATTTAAATGCTGCATGGTACAAATGGGCCCGAATCCTATACCCACCTGTAATGTACATGCGATATCTTTTAAATACAGTACACCTTTCTCGTGTACGAAATCCTTTTTCATAAATCTTAGTAACTGTACACATATCTAGTGCACAAAAACTAATACACATAACCTGTGTATAAAAATCATTCTCTCGATACATAACATTCACATCAATTGGTGGCAATTATCATGTCCACATAATTCAATGGTGGCAATTATCATGTCCACATAATTCAATGGTGGCAATTATCATGTCTACATAATTCAGTGGTGGCAATTATCATGTCCACATAATTCAATAATAATTAGCAGAACTTCTGTCTGCATAATAATTCATTCGAGGAATGTTTTGCTTGCGTCTATCTCATCAAACATTTATAAAAGCATTTTATGTATTCGCAGTTCAAAATATATTTCAAAAGCATTTAATAAAGCAGTTGTAAAAACAGCGCATGTATTCTCAGTCCCAAAAATGTAAAGAGTAAAAGGGAATTAAATGAACTCACAATACTGTATTTTGTAGTGAAAATACATATGACGACATTGAACAATGCAGAGTTGGCCTCGGATTCACGAACCTATATCAATACTATATATATTAACACATATCATATTAATCAACTAAGTTTATATATATTATTATTAATAAATTATGTTATTTTAATATATATATATATATATTAAATATATTCTTAATAATTAATGTTTTTTTATTAAATTATCATAATACATTTATATTATTAATATTATAATTTCTCATTAAAATATTTTTAATACTTTCTTTATAGTTATTATAGATATATGTATATCCTTTACTATATTATAAATACTATATTTTAAGGTTTATATTATATCAAAAATAAATAATTTATTATATGTATTATTTATATAATTAACGTTAATATGTTTAATATATAATTTTATGCAATATTAATATAAGTATATAATATTTAAAAAAATAATACTATTGATAATATAATAATAATAATGATAATCTTTATAAAAAAATGATAATTTTAGTACTAATGATAATTTTATTAATGACAATAATGATAATAACTTTTATATTGATAATACTAATAATGTTTACTCATTTTAATAATAATAATCTTAATGGTAATCATAATACCAATAATACTTATAATAATAATAATAATAATAATAATAATAATAATAATAATAATAATAATAATAATAATAATAATAATAATAATAATAATAATAATAATAATAATAATAATAATAATAATAATAATGAGAGTCTACCTTCAAAACAAGCTTAGAAAAATAAATGTCATAGCCTAGGCTCGAACTCGCAACCTCCCGATACCCCAAGACTACATCAAGCACCCTTCCAATACTGTTTTCCCGAAATGATTTGCAGACTAAATTTAATTAACCCGTTTGGCCCAACCTACTTCGGCCCAACAGCAGAAAAGATCACAGCCCAACTTGGAAGTTAAGGTTGGATCTCGGCCCAACTGAGGGATACAACTTAGCCCGTTACAAATAAGGGAAACCCATTTAACAAGTCTACAAATTTACGGCCTAAAGCATTATCCAAAACCCAACTGCAACTTAAATTCTGTTCGTGTAGTTTAATAACAGGAAAACTGTAAGCGCCACATCTAATTATCATTATCATTATTTTATGACTTTATTCAATAAAGTGGGATTATTTTTTAGTAGGTGTCGGCCAACAACAATAATAATTGAAACAATTCATTGTTTTCTCATCATCCTTGTGTCCCTCATCAATCACCTCACTCACTAATCACGTTCATCATCATCAATATTAAACAATCAAAGGGTTTTGGTGATAATGGTTTGGTGTTTGATTAGATGGAATGAAGCGTCTTGTTCATATCGAATATAAACGTCACGTACTTATTGGTATCATTGCGAGGTATTGACCTCTATAAGTGACATTTTTAAAAATCTGCATACGTTTTTATGCTACAAACCATAATCTTTATTATAACCAAAGGCTTAAACAACATAATAATGATTATCGTTTAGCGATAATCTTAGTCTTACAAACTTTACATTTGATAATAACAATACGATTTCCAACATATTTCACATTACAAATCTTTCGGTATGCAGTTTTATTTTTGACACAAATATGCATACTCCAAATCTTGCTTAAATTCGGCATAATGCAGCGGAAGCTTTTATTTATCACCTGAGAATAAACATGCTTAAAACGTCAACATAAAGTTGGTGAGATATAGGTTTAATGCTAGCAGCGTTATAAATATAGACCACAAGATTTCATATACATAAACGTTTTAATAAAAATATTCTAAGTGGTTGAGCACTTGATAACCATACTTAACATTTAATCAACGTCGCATAATCCTTTTATTATGAAATCTCACTACAATGTACCAAGTGTAGTCACCGAAATGAAGTACTGTGCAACCGTTGAATACTGGTCGTCCAGTCCGATTGGGGTTGTCAGGCCCGATAGATCTATCAACAGGATTCGCGTTTACAATACCGCATGTAAATAGTAGTTAGTAGTTATCAAGTTACAGGGAAGTATGCCAGTGGTACAACTCAACGTAGAATATATATTTTTAATCACTTGTGTCCATAACGTAAATCATAAAATGCATGTATTCTCATCCCGAAATATTTAGAGTTTAAAAGTGGGACTATATACTCACTTTTGCCTTGAAGATATTTAACACGACTTGGTCTCCAATAGATATCACGAACCTAACCATATATAATATATCAACATATTTTTTTTTCAAATAATAGTTACATGTATACTTATAATACTTTTGATATCTAATAGTCCGTAGTTAGCAGTCCGATGTTAGTGGTCCACAATTAGTTGCTCAATAAAATAAATAAAGACCCCATCGTATTCGTATTGATCGGAATTAATCTCGACCCATGGTACCGTGTTGTCAAATGACGTGTTGCGTACATAAAGTACCGTGTTGTCAAATGACGTGTTGCGTACAATCACGAGGTCTTATAATTAATCTTCTCGTGTTGTTTACGGGTGGTCCTGAAATATGTAAAATCAAATCATGAGTAAATATATATAAAATATCATTTTAATTAGCCAAGATATGATTAGTTTGGTTTTAGTCAAAATATTTTCGTAGCTAAACTAGCTTCGGATACCCGATTTTGTTTTAGTCGTAGTTTCTTCAATACAACTCCGTTTTTGTTGGTTCAACTTGCCACTTCCTTGGATCGATCGATTATTTATGAATATGAACTGTAAATACCTTGGTTTGCATTCGAAATCACAGGTTATAGGTTAAACTTTGGTGAATCTTATGAAAGTGATCATTTCCGTCGTAAAAACAACATCTCGATGATTATTTTTACAAAAATACTTACACTTTGAGTTATACCATGAGATTTTTATATATTAACATACTCATAAGAAATATCATTTTTCCAGAATATAATTTTCCAATTCAAAGCTTAATATAGTTTTTAATTATCCAACTCAAAACAGCCCCCGGTTGTACTCCAACGATGTAGATTCAGTTTTATGGTGTTCTTTATAAAATCAAGTTGTATCTTGTTAAGTTAGCATATTATTATGATATATTACAGGTCTTGAAGTGTTTTAAAAGTCAAGTTAGAAGGATCTATTTAGTTTGCAAACAAGTTTGAAATCATTCAAACTATGTTCTTGTGGTTATAATTTATATATTCTTAGTAAGATAGTTATAATTGAACAAGATGAT
Source organism: Rutidosis leptorrhynchoides (assembly GCF_046630445.1). NCBI lineage: Eukaryota > Viridiplantae > Streptophyta > Magnoliopsida > Asterales > Asteraceae > Rutidosis > Rutidosis leptorrhynchoides. The sequence goes on along the minus strand of NC_092343.1, from coordinate 336,712,391 downwards.
GAACAAAGGTTATACCTCAAGTATGATGAAGAAAGTTACTGAATAAACAAGATATGAACTTGTTCTTGATGACTTGGAAGATTAAGAAGTGAAATCATGAAAGAAACAAAGGTTGTAAGTAAGTTTATATCTTGATTTAAGATAATTAACTTACATGAATTGAATCAAAGTTTAAACATAGTTTTACCTTGATTATGAAGCTAGAAACTTATGAAGACCTTGAAGAACACTTGAAGGTTGAAGATGAGAGAGTTTAGAAGATAATTTATCTTGAAATACAGTTGATATGGAAGTATATGTATGTATATAAAAATGTTTATATGTATGTGTATATATAGATTTTAAGTTTCGATTTTTAGCTCATAAGTCTTCCTAGATGTTAACACTTGATCCCACATGTTGTTGACTAACAAAGGCTGCTAAGAATAGATAATTGAGGTCTAATAATTGGTATTTATCAATAGTAAATACATCTAGAAGCTGCATATAATACGGTCACATATACCTTAGGTATACGTGTAGAAATTTTGAGGAAACGGAACGAGAATTCAAATATAACTATCTTTTGTGAATATACTTATATTGATTTATGTATTTAAGCCCTTTAAAAGTGATTAAATACGTATTTATGCGATACTTGTATAAGCATTATAGGTTATAGGTATATATGTCAAAGAACGTTACGTATAGTTACCGTTTTGAAAACTTAAGTTAGTAGTCTCAAAGTATACTTATAACTCATTGTTATTAGTACACAATGAGATGTTAAACCATCCTTAGATCATGTTAAATATGTATAAATATGTATATGTACAGAATCGTATAATTATTGTATGTTATATAGTTCGTGATATCATCGGTCAAATTGGACGGTCAAACTTTGTGTAAAACTCTTTTCAAAAACACAAGACTCAACAATTTGGATTGCTTATCATTTTGGTAATGTTTAATTTATGTAAATATTAATCTTATATGTATAAAACGATCGGAAAAATCTGGGTCGTTACAGTACCTACCCGTTAAATAAATTTTGTCCCAAAATTTTAAAGTTGTACCTATTTTGCGTTCTCGGGAAACAAATGTGGGTACTTTTGTTTCATCTAATCCTCTCATTCCCAAGTAAACTCGGGACCCCTTCGAGCATTCCAACGAACCTTAACGATTGGTATGTTGCTCTGCTTGAGCTATTTAACTTCACGGTCCATGATTTCGGCTGGTTGTTCTATGAATTGTACTTTCTCGTCGACTTGGATTTCTTCAATAGGAATGGTGAGGTCTTCCTTTGCAAGACACTTCTTAAGGTTTGAAATGTGAAACGTATTATGTACTCCAGTGAGTTGTTGTGGTAACTCAAGTCGATAAGCTACCGTTCCAATGCGTTCGATGATCTTGAACGAGCCTATATACTTTGGGTTCAGTTTACCCCTTTTTCTGAAACGTATTACACCTTTCCAAGGTGACACCTTTAGCATAACCACATCACCGATCTGAAACTTTAATGGTTTCCTTCGGACATCGGCGTAGCTCTTTTGGCGACTACGGGCTATTTTCAATCTCTCATTGATTTGTACTATCTTCTCAGTAGTTTCATGTATGATCTCGGGACCAGTTAATCGTCGATCTCCTACTTCATTCCAACAGATAGGGGATCTACACTTCCTTCCATACAGTGCTTCGAATGGTGCAGCTTTAATGCTCGCATGATAACTATTATTATACGAGAATTCTGCTAATGGTAGATATTTATCCCATCCGTTTCCAAAATCGATCACACATGCCCTGAGCATGTCTTCAAGAGTCTGAATTGTTCTTTAACTCTACCCGTCAGTTTGCGGATGATATGCGGTGCTAATATCCAAACGAGTTCTCAGGGCCTGCTGTAGTGATTGCCAGAACTTTGATGTAAATCTACTATCACGATCGGATATAATGGAAATAAGTATTCCATGCCTTGAAACAATTTCCTTTATGTATAATCCTAATAGTTTCTCCATTCTATCCGTTTCCTTTATAGGCAAGAAATGTGCAGATTTGGTGAGACGATCAACTATTACCCAAATGGTGTCATAACCCCATGCAGTCCTGGGTAACTTTGTGATGAAATCCATGGTAATACCGTCCCATTTTCATTCTGGGATTTCTAGTTGTTGAAGTAACCCTGGCGGCTTCTGGTGTTCTGCTTTGACTTTGGAACAAGTTAAACATTCCCCGACATATGTTGCAACTTCTGTCTTTAAATTAGGCCACCAATAATGCATCTTAAGATCTTGATACATCTTTCTAACTCCAGGATGTATCGAGTATCTTGTCTTATGTGCCTCGTTCAATATCAACTTCCTTAATCCACCCAACTTTGGTACCCAAATACGTTTTGAAAAATATCAAATTTCGTATCCCCGTATAACGAGTTGCTTCTCATACTTCTTCATTATTTCATTTCCTATGTTTTCTTTAGTAAGAGCTTCTCGTTGAGCCTCTTTGATTTGTGAGTTGAGATTCATGTGAATTTTTATGTTCATCGCTCGTACTCGAATTGGCTCTCGTTCCTTTCTGCTTAGAGCGTCAGCCACTACATTCGCTTTCCCGGGATGATAGCGAATCTTACAATCATAGTCGTTTATCAGCTCGACCCACCTACGTTGCCTCATGTTCAGCTGTTTTTGATCAAAAATATGTTGAAGACTTTTATGATCGATAAACACAGTGCATTTAACCCCATATAAGTAGTGTCTCCATATCTTCAATGCAAACACTACTGCTCCCAGTTCTAGATCATGCGTCGTATAATTTCGCTCGTGAATCTTCAATTGTCAGGATGCGTACGCAATAACTTTCTTTCGTTGCATAAGGACGCAACCAAAACCTTGTCGCGAAGCATCACAATATATCTCAAAATCATCGTTCCCTTCAGGTAACGATAAAATAGGTGTCGTAGTCAACTTATTCTTCAGTAATTGAAATGCACTCTCCTGCTCAGCGGTCCATTCGTACTTCTTCCCATTTTGTGTTAACGCTGTCAATGGTTTAGCTATTCGGGAAAAATCTTGAATAAACCTTCTATAATAACCGGCTAAGCCCAAAAATTGACGTATTTGTGTTGGTGTCTTAGGAGTCTCCCATTTTTCAATGGCCTCAATTTTAGCTGGATCAACCTGAATTCCTTTGCTACTAACAACGTGGCCAAGAAATTGCACTTCTTTCAACCAAAATGCACACTTAGAAAATTTGGCGTATAACTTTTCTTTTCTTAACAATTCTAATACCAACCTTAAATGCTGCTCATGCTCTTGCTCATTTTTGGAATAGATAAGAATATGGTCAATGAAAACGATAACAAACTTATCTAGATACGGACTACAAACTCGATTCATGAGGTCCATGAATACAGCTGGCGCATTCATCAATCCAAACGGCATGACCAAAAATTTGTAATGACCGTAGCGTGTCCGAAAAGCAGTTTTCGGAATATCTTCTTCTTTGACGCGTAGTTGATGATAGCCCGATCTTAGGTCGATTTTTGAATAAACACATGATCCTTGCAGTTGATCAAATAAGTCATCAATTCTCGGTAGTGGATACTGATTCTTGATAGTTAACTTATTTAATTCACGGTAATCTATACACATTCAGAAGAATCCATCTTTCTTCTTGACGAATAAAATCGGAGCTCCCCACGGTGAAGTGCTCGGTCGAATGAAACCACGGTCCAGTAATTCTTGTAACTAGCTTTGTAACTCTTTCATCTCAGATGGTGCAAGTCTGTATGGAGCAAGAGCCACTGGTGCCGCCCCTGGTACTAGATCTATTTGAAATTCTACAGATCTAAATGGAGGTAATCCCGGCAACTCTTCCAGAAAGATTTTAGGAAAATCTTTTGCTACAGGCACGTCGTCGATGCTCTTTTCTTTTTCCTTCATTTCGACTTTATTAACATATGCTAAGATAGCATAGCACCCTTTCTTCAAGCACTTTTGGGCTTTTAAACAGCTAATGAGTTTTAGCTTTGAGTTACCCTTCTCTCCATAAATCATTACTGGCGTTTTATCCTTACAAGGAATGCGAATTGCCTTCTTGGCACACACAACTTCAGCTCCTATTTTGGACATCCAGTCTATGCCGACTATTACATCAAAACTTCCTAATTCTACGGGTATCAAATCAATTTTAAACGTTTCTCCGGCTAAATTTATTTTACAATCACGGCAAATTTTATCGGCTTCAATTAGTTTACCATTAGCTAACTCAATCATGTACTTAGCATCTAGAGGTAATGATGAACAATTCAATTTAGCATAAAAGTCTCTACACATATAACTTCTATTGGCACCAGTATCAAATATAATAGATGCTGATAAGTTATTAATGGTAAACGTACCCGTAACAAGCTCCGAGTTTTCACACGCCTCTCTAGCATTAATAATAAATGCTCTTCCACGTGCAGATCCGTTATTCTTCTCTAGATTCGGGCACTGGCTCTTATAATGACCCTGTTTCCCACACCCATAACAAGTAATAGTGGCCAAGGCAGTTCTATTTGCATTGGTGGCAGGAGTCTTGGTGCCATTTATATTTATAACGGGAACCCTACAATCTTCAGTAAGATGACCCCTTCGATTACAATTATCACACACCACATTACAATAACCAGAGTGATGTTTGTGGCATCTGTTGCATAAAGGATTTCGTCCTTTATAACCTTAGCTTGAACCATTACCCGCACCTTGCGTGATTTCTTGTTTCTTGTTGGATTGTTGATGATTACCTTCCCACTTTCTTTTGTTTCCCGATGTCTTGACATCGGTGTTCTTATCCAGAATAATCTGGTCCATTAACTCGTTTGCCATGGTGATAGCTTCATGAATAGTCTTGGGTTTGGATGCTGTAACATTTGCCTTGACCTTTTTAGGCAAACCGTCTTTGTACAATTCAATCTTCCGTTCTTCAGTTAGTACCAATTCGGGACATAGCAAAGCTAATTCCATGAATCGTTGATTGTAATTGGTGAGTTCAGTACCAACAAATTTCAGGCTTCGTAATTCAGCTTCCAACTTCCTAACCTCGTTCCTTGGACAATACTCGTTGATTAGCATTGTTTTGAATTCTTCCCATGGAGTATCATAAGCTACATCTCCTCCTACGGCCTTCACATAGTTTTTCCACCACGTGAGTGCACAATCTTGTAAGGTGCACGATGCATACTTGGTTATGTCCTTCTCAATACAACCACTGATTTTAAACACAGACTCAATCTTTTCGATCCACCGGGTTAAACCGATCGGTCCTTCTGTTCCACTGAATGATGAGGGCTTACATCCTTAAAAAGTTTTGTAGGTGCATCCCACACGAGGATTTGGGTTAACTGCAGCACCCCTTGCATCCTCGACCCATAACATTCTGTCGTTCACTCGCTGATTGATGAGTTCCTCAATTTCTTGTTCCGTCATTCGGTTCAATCGCGCCATATTCTTCAATAAGAATGAAAAAAAAAAAATTATTCACATGGAATATTATAGATGTAGTGTGTATTTACAGTACATCGTAGCTTATTAATAATATGAACAAGTTATTATTATAAAAGCCTTTTCTTCTTATTAGCGTTTTATAATTATATCTAGGGTAGTACCTACCCGTTAAAGTTCATACTTAATAGCTTAGTACGGAAATCAATTACTACCACCCAAAGAATACTCAACCATGGAAAATTATTGCATTTCACACTTCACTATTTTACAAATGCTTATCTTACATCAAACATTAAGCAAACCACACAAGTAATATTATACAAAACGTTATATGATCCCATGGTTTAAAACAACAACGCATCTTTTAACCCAAAATGTTTGTGTTCAAAAAAATTGCTTAACGCTTATCCTGGTTATCTCCCTGCGTTTTGGCTAAGGGGCCGAAGAACTGAATGCCGGGATAAAACTAGTGGGAATAGGGGTGGTAGTATTTGGTGGAGTTGGTGCCACAACATCCTCACCAAACTCGGGATTTGGATTTTCCAATTCAGTAGCCTTTTGTTTCTTTCCTCGTTCGAACTTGTCTTTCGTAATTTCCTGTATTTCTTCCTCCTCATGCTCACTTTCCGGTTCCTCTTCAATTGATTCATCCAGAAGTTGTGAGTCTTTTCCAAAGGTGTCGTTTTCATCATCGGATAGGTTAATGACTGGAACACTATCTGAGGATTCTGGTTCGGAGTTGCTGAATGTGATAACAAGTTCTAAGCCAGACATCTATCACACAACAACTAGCACGTTAGTACGATATAATATTTACATATTAATTTTTAACCAACAAGGATAAGCAATAGTTTTCAAAATCAAACACGGTCAAAGTCCAGACTCACTAATGCATCCTAACAAACTCGATAAGATACACTAATGCAAATTTTTTGGTTCTCTAAGACCAATGCTCTGATACCACCTGAAGCGTCCCGTTCATATCGAATATAAACGTCATGTACTCATTGGTGTCATTGCGAGGTATTGACCTCTATATGTGACATTTTTAAAAATCTGCATACGTTTTTTGTAGTGACCCAAACCTTTCCATGTTTATATATATTAAATGAAATTGTTATTTACATGGTTAAGTGTTTCCAACATGTTAATCAATCAAACTTGTTAAGACTTGATTAATTGGAATAGGTTTCATATAAACAATTGACCACCCAAGTTGACTGGTGATTCACGAACGTTAAAACTTGCAAAAACTATATGATGACATATATATGTTTATATATATAGTTAACATGATATTATGAAAAGTAAGTATCTCATTAGGTATTTTAACAATGGGTTATATACATAAAATTGTTTTTATTGAATTAAGAAACTTGAAACGATATATATAACGATTATTGTTAAAACAACGTCTTACTAAATACATATGAATCATATTAAGATATTGATACACTATGTTTAATCATGATAAATGATAAGTAAACATGTCATTAAGTGTATTAACAATGAACTACATATGTAAAAACAAGACTACTAACTTAATGATTTTGAAACGAGACATATATGTAACGATTATCGTTGTAACAGCATTTAACTGTATATATATCATACTAAGATATATTAATATATCATAATATCATGATAATGTAATAATTTAACATCTCTTTAGATATAATAAACAATTGGTTAACAACATTTAACAAGATCGTTAACCTAAAGGTTTCAAAACAACACTTATATGTAACGACTAACGATGACTTAACGACTCAGTTAAAATGTATATACATGTAGTGTTTTAATATGTATTCATACACTTTTGAAAGACTTCAAGACACTTATCAAAATACTTCTACTTAACAAAAATGCTTACAATTACATCCTCGTTCAGTTTCATCAACAATTCTACTCGTATGCACCCGTATTCGTACTCGTACAATACACATCTTTTAGATGTATGTACTATTGGAAAATACACTCTAATGATCAGCTCTTAGTAGCCCATATGAGTCACCTAACACATGTGGGAACCATCATTTGGCAACTAGCATGAAATATCTCATAAAATTACAAAAATATTAGTAATCATTCATGACTTATTTACATGAAAACAAAATTACATATCCTTTATATCTAATCCATATACCAACGACCAAAAACACCTAAAAACACTTTCATTCTTCAATTTTCTTCATCTAATTGATCTCTCTCAAGTTCCATCTTCAAGTTCTAAGTGTTCTTCATAAATTCTATAAGTTCTAGTTTCATAAAATCAAGAATACTTCCAAGTTTGCTACCTTACTTCCAATCTTGTAAAGTGATCATCCAACCTCAAGAAATCTTTCTTATTTACAGTAATATATCTTTCTAATACAAGGTAATACTCATATTCAAACTCTGATTCAATTTCTATAACTATAACAATCTTATTTCGGGTGGAAATCTTACTTGAACTTGTTTTCGTGTCATGATTCTGCTTCAAGAACTTTCAAGCCATCCAAGGATCCTTTGAAGCTAAATCATTTCTTGTCACTTCCAGTAGGTTTATCTACTTAACTTGAGGTAGTAATGATGTTCATAACATCATTCGATTCATACATATAAAACTATCTTATTCGAAGATTTAAACTTGTAATCACTAGAACATAGTATAGTTAATTCTAAACTTGTCCACAAATAAAGTTAATCCTTCTAAATTGACTTTTAAAATCAACTAAACACATGTTCTATATCTATATGATATGCTAACTTAATGATTTAAAACCTGGAAACACGAAAAACACCGTAAAACCAGACATACGCCGTCGTAGTAACACCGCGGGCTGTTTTGGGTTAGTTAATTAAAAACTATGATAAACTTTGATTTAAAATTTGTTCTTCTGGAAAAATGATTTTTCTTATGAACATGAAACTATATCCAAAAATTATGGTTAAACTCAAAGTGGAAGTATGTTTTCCAAAATGGTCATCTAGACGTCGTTCTTTCGACTGAAATGACTACCTTTACAAAAATGACTTGTAACCTGTATTTCTGACTATAAACTTATATTTTTTCTGTTTAGATTCATAAACTTAAGTTCAATATGAAACCATAGCAACTTGAAACACTCAAAACGGATTTAAAACGAATAAGTTATGGGTAAAACAAGATTGGACATTTTTGCTTGTTGTAGCTACGTGAAAATTGGTAACAAATCTATATTAATCATATTATAGCTAACTTATATTGTATTATACATGTATTCTAATATATTATGTAATCTTGGGATACCATAGACACGTATGCAAATGTTTTGACATATCATATCGACCCATGTATATATATTATTTGGAACAACCATAGACACTCTATATGCAGTAATGTTGGAGTTAGCTATACAGGATTGAGGTTGATTCCAAAAATATATCTGCTTTGAGTTGTGATCTAGCCTGAGACGTGTATACACTGAGTCATGGATTGATTCAAGATAATATATCGATTTATTTCTGTACATCTAATTGTGGACAACTAGTTGTAGGTTACTAACGAGGACAACTGACTTAATAAACTTAAAACATTAAAACGTATTAAAAATGTTGTAAATATATTTTGAACATACTTTGATATATATGTACATATTTGTTATAGGTTCGTGAATCGACCAGTGGCCAAGTCTTACTTCCCGACGAAGTAAAAATCTGTGAAAGTGAGTTATAGTCCCACTTTTAAAATCTAATATTTTGGGATGAGAATACATGCAGTTTTATAAATGTTTTACGAAATAGACACAAGTAATTGAAACTACATTATATGGGTGAATGATCGAAGCCGAATATGCCCCTTTTGCTTGGTAACCTAAGCATTAGTAAACCGATCTACTAATTGACGAGAATTCTAAAGATAGATCTATTGGGCCTAACGAACCCCATCCAAAGTACCAGATGCTTTAGTACTTTGAATTCGTTTTTATCATGTCCGAAGGATTTCTATGAATGATAGGGGATATTCTTATATGCATCTTGTTAATGTCGGTTACCAGGTGTTCACCATATGAATGAATTTTATCTCTATGTATGGGATGTATATTGAAATATGAAATCTTGTGGTCTATTATTATGATTTGATAATATATAGGTTAAACCTATAACTCACCAACATTTTTGTTGACGTTTTAAGCATGTTTATTCTCAGGTGATTATTAAGAGCTTCCGCTGTTGCATACTAAAATAAGGACAAAATTTAGAGTCCATGCTTGTATGATATTATGTAAAAACTGCATTCAAGAAACTTATTTTTTGATGTAATATATTCTTATTGTAAACCATTATGTAATGGTCGTGTGTAAACGGTATATTTTAGATTATCAATACTTGATAATCTACATAATGCTTTTAAACCTTTATCGATAAAATAAAGGTTATGGTGGTTTTAAAAATGAATGCAGTCTTTGAAAAACGTCTCATATAGAGGTCAAAACCTCGCGACGAAATCAATTAATATGGAACGTTTATATTCAATATGAACGGGACATTTCAGTTGGTATCCGAGCGTTGGTCTTAGAGAACCAGAAAATTGCATTAGTATGTCTTACCGAGTTTGTTAGGATGCATTAGTGAGTCTGGACTTCGACCGTGTTTTTCTTCAAAAACGATTGCTTAACATTTTTTTGTTGGAAACTATATATTATTAACATGTAAATATTATGTGATATATTAATCTCTTAACGTGTTTGATATTGTGTGATAGATGTCTACCTCTAGTATAAATCCCATTGATTCACCTAATAATAATGAAGAGTCGAATATATTTTGGGAAGATTCACAAATTTCCGAAGAGGAACCGGAAGCGGAGGAACCGGAAGAGGAGGAACCGGAAGAAGAGGAACCAGAAGAGGAGGAATCGGAAGAGGAGGAACCAGAAGAAGAAGAAGAGGTTCTGGAGGAAGAAATATTGATACCTATAGTAAATTGATTAAATAAAAGAAAATCCTCAACTAACGGACCAAAGTTAATAATGGTCAATGGTGTTTTCGCCGAGGAAGCAAAATATTGAGAAGATTACCAATTTTCCGATGAATCGGATCCCGATGAGGATTCCGATGATGTTATAAAAATTACCTCAACCCAATTTAATAAAGCGAAAGAAAATAATAAGGGAAAAGGTATAAAAATAGAGAAACCCGATTCCAACCCCGATGAACTTTATATGTATCGGCAACATTCGTATTTCCTAAAATGTAACAATGACCCGGGAACCTCTAAACCACCAGGTTTTTCTAAACCATTATGGAAAATGACGGCTCGTATTAGAGGAACACCATATATTCCTAGAAAATTAGGAAAATGAACCAAGTCCGAAGAAGAAGAAACCAGTGATTCAGATTAGAGGGTTGTAATCATGTTGTGTTTTATATGTATTATAGTATGCTTGTATTTTTATGTTCTATGTAAAAATTGCTTGTACTGTTTGTTGATTATCTTTTACAAATCTAATCCTTGTCTTTTTTACAGTATAAAAACAAAATGGAAGTTAAGGGTAGATAACCGAATATTTTAGAAGACCTACCAGAGGATATGATTGAGGAAATCTTGTTTAGAGTCGGTCAGAATTCATCAGCACATTTAGTTATGGCGAAATTAACTTGTCAAACATTTGAAAGACTTTCCATAAATGCCTTAGTTTATAAAAGGCTTTCCTTTGATAGGTGGGGTATACCACATTGGGGAGACGGTAAGTTACGCCATGTTTTCTTTAAAGCATTAAATGCGGGGAACCCAAATGCAATTTTACGCTACAGGTTAAGAACCTATTTTGACTCAACATATCCCAACATAGGATTTCGTGAATTAGAAAGAGCTTCTAACATGCAACATAAAGAAGCATGTTATGCTTACGGGTTAGTGATGTTCGCTTCTTATCAAAGTGAGAAAAAGAACATCGAATTGCAGCTTTTAAATAAAACCTTCCCACAAGTGACGGATTTAGTAGTTGGGGTGAGAAACAAGGTTTTTAGATTTTTACGGGGCTGTTGGACATTACGAAACCCTCGTCCTTTTAACGACATTACAACATGCTGCCTAGCTAATGGTCATAACGGTTATTTTCCACAAGACCAAGGATGGGAAGTCGTCTTAGTAAAACCAGAATGCATGACTTGTTTCTGGACTTATGAATTGCGTGTCTTTATTTCCTTTGCTGAACAACTTGCGTATTAACTAGGTTTATCTTCAAAACTGTCCTGTATCAAAGTGTACTATATTTCATGTTATATGTAATATAGCAAAGTTGTAAGGTTGAAGAATATTTGTATGTGATTTATTATTATAATCAGTTTTTCATATGGAATTGTAGTAGTTGAATTGTATATTAGCTACTAAGTATGAACTTAACGGGTAGGTAGTACCCGAATTTAAACTTATAAAATGCTATTATGAAGAAATTTTTTTTATAAATGAGTTCATATTATGCTACGAAATACTATTGACTACTCTTAATATACTGTATGATTAACTCGATTCAGTTGGCTATTTTGAAGGAAATGGCACCGACTACTCGACAAACCATGAATATGAGCGAAGAGTAATTTTGTACCTTTCTTGCTGCAAACATAGCCGCAGTACAGGCTACGCTACATACCAAAAATAACTCTGAATCTAGCAATGCAGCTAACGACGCAAGAAATCGTGTAGGGTGCACCTACAAAGAATTCACTGCCTGCAAACCTTTGGAATTTGATGGAACCGAAGGACCAATTGGATTGAAACGGTGGACCGAGAAAGTCGAATCGGTGTTTGCCATAAGTAAGTGTACTGAAGAGGACAAAGTTAAGTACGCTACGCATACCTTCACAGGTACTGCGTTAACGTGGTGGAACACCTATCTTGAACAGGTATGAAAAAATGCTGCTTACGCACTACCGTGGTCGGCATTCAAGCAATTGATGAACGAGCAGTACCGTCCTAGAAACGAAGTCAATAAACTCAAGGCAGAACTCAGAGAGTTACGAACACAAGGGTTCGACGTTACCACATATGAACGACGATTCACAGAGTTGTGCCTATTGTGTCCGGGAGCATTCGATGATGAAGAAGAGAAGATCGACGCGTTTGTAAAAGGGTTACCAGTAAGGATTCAAGAAGATGTGAGTTCACACGAGCCCGCTTCTATACAGAAGGCAAGTCGAGTGGCTCATAAACTCATAAATCAGATTGAGGGAAGAATTAAAGAGCAGGCGGCCGAAGAAGCCAACACGAAACAACTCAAGAGGAAGTGAGAGGAAAACGGTGACAAGAGTCACCAGGACAACAACAACAACAACAATTACAACCAAAATCGCAATAACTATCCCAACAACTGCAACAACAATCGCAACAATAACCGCAATCCTAACAATAACTACAACAAACATCCCAACAACAACAACAACTACAACCACCGTTTCAACAACAATAACAATTCCAACAACAACCTCAATAACAACAACAGCAACAAAAACCAAAAACAGCCATGTCATAGGTGTGAAGAAAATCACCAGGGATTTTGCACGACATTTTGCAACAGGTGTAAAAGAAATGGTCATAGCGCGACAAAGTGTGAGGTCTATGGAACAAAGTTTAATAGAACTAAGGGAGCAAATAATGTCGGAACAAGTAATGCCGAAATGAATAGTGTCGGAGCAAGTAATACCAACGTTGTTTGTTATAAATGTGGAAAACCGGGCCACATTATTAGAAATTGCCCGAATCAGGGGAATACTAATGGGCAGGGCCGTAGAAGAGTTTTCAATATTAATGCGGCAGAAGCACAGGAAGACCCGAAGCTTGTTACGGGTACGTTTCTTATTGACGATAAATCTGCTTATGTTTTATTTGATTCGGGTGCGGATAGAAGCTATATGAGTAGAGAATTTTGTGCTAAATTAAGTTGCCCATTGACGCCTTTGGATAATAATTTTTTACTCGAATTAGCAAACGGTAAATTAATTTCAGCAGATAATATATGTCGAGAGAGAGAAATTAAACTGGGAGATGAAACGTTTAAAATTGATTTAATACCAGTCGAGTTAGGAAGTTTTGATGTAATAATTGGCATGGACTGGTTGAAAAAGGTGAGAGCAGAGGTCGTTTGTTACAAAAATGCGATTCACATTATGCGTGAAAAAAGAAAACCTTTAATGGTGTACGGAGAAAAGAACAACGCGAAATTAAATCTTATTAGTAGTTTGAAGGCGCAAAAACTAATAAGAAAAGGTTGTTACGTCATTCTAGCACACATAGAGGAAGTTAAACCTGAAGAAAAGAACATCAGTGATGTTCCCGTCGCAAAAGAATTTCCCGATGTATTTCCGAAAGAATTACCGAGACTACCTCCACACCGATCTGTTGAATTTCAAATAGACCTTTTACCGGGAGCTGCACCAATAGCTCGTGCTCCATACAGACTCGTACCCAGCAAAATGAAGGAACTTCAGAGCCAATTACAAGAACTTTTAGAGCGTGGTTTCATTCGACCAAGCACATCACCACGGGGAGCTCCTGTTTTGTTTGTCAAGAAGAAAGATGGTACATTCAGGTTGTGTATCGACTACCGAGAGTTGAAAAAACTTACCATCAAGAACCATTACCCATTACCGAGAATCGACGACTTACTTGATCAACTACAAGGCTCGTCTGTTTATTCGAAGATCGATTTACGTTCTGGGTATCATCAAATGCGGGTGAAGGAGGATGATATTCCAAAGACTATTTTTAGGACGCGTTACGGTCATTACGAGTTTATGGTTATGCCGTTTGGATTGACTAATGCACCAGCTGTGTTCAAGGACCTCATGAACCAAGTGTGTGGGCCATATCTTGACAAGTTTGTCATTGTTTTCATCGATGACATACTTATTTACTCAAAGAATGATCAAGAGCACGAAAAACATTTGAGAAAAGTGCTAGAGTTGCTGAGAAAAGAAAAACTGTACGCTAAGTTTTCAAAGTGTGCATTTTGGTTGGAAGAAGTTCAATTCCTCGGTTACATAGTGAACAAAGAAGGTATCCAGGTGGACCCGGCAAAGATCGAAACCGTTGAAAAGTGGGAAACCCCGAAAACTCCGAAACACATACGCCAGTTTTTAGGACTAGCTGGTTACTACAGAAGGTTCATCCAAGACTTTTCTAGAATAGCAAAACCATTGACTGCATTAACGCATAAAGGGAAGAAATTTGAATGGAAGGATGAACAAGAGAAAGCATTTCAATTGTTGAAGAAAAAGTTAACTACGGCACCTATATTGTCATTACCTGAAGGGAATGATGATTTTGTGATATATTGTGATGCCTCAATGCAAGGTCTGGGTTGTGTATTAATGCAACGAACGAAGGTAATTGCTTATGCGTCTAGACAATTGAAGATTCACGAGAAAAATTATACGACGCCTGATTTGGAATTAGGCGCGGTTGTTTTTGCATTAAAGACTTGGAGGAACTACTTATATGGGGTCAAAAGTATTATATATACCGACCACAAAAGTCTTCAACACATATTTAATTAGAAACAACTGAACATGAGGCAGCGTAGGTGGATTGAACTATTGAATGATTACGACTTTGAGATTCGTTACCACCCGGGGAAGGTAAATGTGGTAGCCGACGCCTTGAACAGAGAGGATAGAGAACCCATTCGAGTAAAATCTATGAATATAATGATTCACAATAACCTTACTACACAAATAAAGGAGGCACAACAAGGAGTTTTAAAAGAGAGAAATTTAAAGAATGAATTACCCAAAGGATCGGAGAAGCATCTTAATATTCGGGAAGATGGAACCCGGTATAGGGCTGAAAGAATTTGGGTAGCAAAATTTGGAGATATGAGAGAAATGGTACTTAAAGAAGCTCATAAAACCAGATACTCAATACATCCTGGAACGGGGAAGATGTACAAGGATCTCAAGTAACATTTTTGGTGGCCAGGTATGAAAGCCGATGTTGCTAAATACGTAGGGGAATGTTTGACGTGTTCTAAGGTCAAAGAGAAGCATCAGAAACCATCAGGTCTACTTCAACAACCCGAAATCCCGATATGGAAATGGGAAAACATTACCATGGATTTCATCACTAAATTGCCAAGGACTGCAAGTGGTTGTGATACTATTTGGGTAATAATTGATCGTCTCACCAAATCAGCCCACTTCCTGCCAATAAGAGAAGATGACAAGATGGAAAAGTTAGCACACGACTGTATTTGAAGGAAGTCGTCTCCAGACATGGAATACCAATCTCTATTATCTCGGATAAGGATGGCAGATTTATTTCAAGATTCTGGCAGACATTACAGCAAGCATTAGGAACTCGTCTAGACATGAGTACTGCCTATCATCCACAAACTAATGGGCAGAGCGAAAGAACGATACAAACACTTGAAGACATGCTACGAGTATGTGTTATTGATTTCGGAAACAGCTGGGATCGACATCTATCGTTAGCAGAATTTTCCTACAACAATAGCTACCATTAAAGCATTGAGATGGCGCTGTTTGAAGCACTTTATGGTAGAAAGTGCAGGTCTCTGATTTGTTGGAGTGAATTGGGGGATAGACAGATTACGGGTCCAGAGATAATACAAGAAACTACCGAGAAGATCATCCAAATTCAACAACGGTTGAAAACCACCCAAAGTCGACAAAAGAGCTACGCCGACATTAAAAGAAAAGATATAGAATTTAAAATTGGAGAGATGGTCATGCTTAAGGTTGCACCTTGAAAAGGTGTTGTTCGATTTGGTAAACGAGGGAACTTAAATCCAAGGTATATTGGACCATTCAAGATTATTGATCGTGTCGGACCAGTAGCTTATCGACTTGAGTTACCTCAACAACTCGTGGATGTACATAACACTTTCCACGTCTCGAATTTGAAGAAATGTTTTGCTAAAGAAGATCTCACTATTCTGTTAGACGAAATCCAAATCAACGAAAAACTTCAATTCATCGAAGAACCCGTCGAAATAATGGATCGTGAGGTTAAAAGACTTAAACAAAACAAGATACCAATTGTTAAAGTTCGTTAGAATGCTCGTAGAGGACCCGAGTTCACATGGGAATGAGAAGATCAGATGAAGAAGAAATACCCGCACTTATTTCTAGAAGATACGTCAACACCTCCAACGGCTTAAAATTTCGGGACGAAATTTATTTAACGGGTAGGTACTGTAGTGACCCGAACTTTTCCATGTTTATATATATTAAATGAAATTGTTATTTACATGATTAAGTGTTTCCAACATGTTAATCAATCAAACTTGTTAAGACTTGATTAATTGGAATAGGTTTCATATAGACAATTGACCATCCAAGTTGACCGGTGATTCACGAACGTTAAAACTTGTAAAAACTATATGATGACATATATATGTTTATATATATAGTTAACATGATATTATGAAAAGTAAGTATCTCTTAGGTATTTTAACAATGGGTTATATACATAAAATTGTGTTTATTGAATTAAGAAACTTGAAACGATATATATAACGATTATCGTTAAAACAACGTCTTACTAAATACATATGAATCATATTAAGATATTGATACACTATGTTTAATCATGATAAATGATAAGTAAACATGTCATTAAGTGTATTAACAATGAACTACATATGTAAAAACAAGACTACTAACTTAATGATTTCAAAACGAGACATATATGTAACGATTATCGTTGTAACAACATTTAACTGTATATATATCATACTAAGATATATTAATATATCATAATATCATGATAATGTAATAATTTAACATCTCTTTAGATATAATAAACAATGGGTTAACAACATTTAACAAGATCGTTAACCTAAAGGTTTCAAAACAACATTTACATGTAACGACTAACGATGACTTAACGACTCAGTTAAAATGTATATACATGTAGTGTTTTAATATGTATTTATACAATTTTTAAAGACTTCAAGACACTTATCAAAATACTTCTACTTAACAAAAATGCTTACAATTACATCCTCGTTCAGTTTCATCATCAATTCTACTCGTATGCACCCGTATTCGTACTCGTACAATACACATCTTTTAGATGTATGTACTATTGGTATATACACTCCAATGATCAGCTCTTAGCAGCCCATGTGAGTCACCTAACACATGTGGGAACCATTATTTGGCAACTAGCATGAAATATCTCATAAAATTACAAAAACATGAGTAATCATTCATGACTTATTTACATGAAAACAAAATTACATATCCTTTATATCTAATCCATATACCAACGACTAAAAACACCTACAAACACTTTCATTCTTCAATTTTCTTCATCTAATTGATCTCTCTCAAGTTCCATCTTCAAGTTCTAAGTGTTCTTCATAAATTCACTAAGTTCTAGTTTCATAAAATCAAGAATACTTCCAAGTTTGCTAGCTTACTTCCAATCTTGTAAAGTGATCATCCAACCTCAAGAAATCTTTTTTTTTTACAGTAAGATATCTTTATAATACAAGGTAATACTCATATTCAAACATTGATTCAATTTCTATAACTATAACAATCTTATTTCGAGTGGAAATCTTACTTGAACTTGTTTTCGTGTTATGATTCTGCTTCAAGAACTTTCAAGCCATCCAAGGATCCTTTTGTAGTGACCTGAACTTTTACATGTTTATATATATTAAATGAAATTGATATTTACATGATTAAGTGTTTCCAACATGTTAAGCCATCAAATTTGTTCAGACTTGATTACATGAAATAAGTTTCATATAGACAATTGATCACCCAAGTTGACCGGCGATTCACGAACGTTACAAATTTGTAAAAACTACATGTTGTGGTATATATAGACATATATATATGGTTAACATGAGATTATGATGAGCAAGTATCTCACTAAGTATATTAACAATGTGTGATATACATAAGAAATGAGATTACTAAGTTAAGAAACTCGAAATGATATATATAACGATTATCGTTATGATAACGTCTACTAAATACATATGTATCATATTAAGATATTGATACACTATATTTAACATGATAAAATGATATTTAAATATATCATTAAGTGTGTTAACAATGAACTACATATGTAAAAACAAGACTACTAATTCAAGAATTACGAAACGAGACTTATATGTAACGATTATCGTTGTAACGATATTTTAATGTATATATCATATTAAGAGATATTCATACATCATAATATCATGATAATATAGTAATTTAACATTTCATTTGATTTGATAAACAATGGGTTAACAACATTTAACAAGACCGTTAACCTAAAGGTTTCAAAACAACACTTACATGTAACGACTAACGATGACTTAACGACTCAGTTAAAATGTATACACATGTAGTGTTTTAATATGTATTCATACACTTTTGAAAGACTTCAAGACACTTATCAAAATACTTCTATTTAACAAAAATGCTTACAATTACATCCTCGTTCAGTTTCATCAACAATTCTACTCGTATGCACCCATATTCGTACTCGTACAATACACAGCTTTTAGATGTATGTACTATTGGTATATACACTCCAATGATCAGCTCTTAGCAGCCCATGTGAGTCACCTAACACATATAGGAACCATCATTTGGCAACTAGCATGAAATATCTCATAAAATTACAAAAACATGAGTAATCATTCATGACTTATTTACATGAAAACAAAATTACACATCCTTTATATCTAATCCATATACCAACGACCAAAAACACCTACAAACACTTTCATTCTTCAATTTTCTTCATCTAATTAATCTCTCTCAAGTTCCATCTTCAAGTTCTAAGTGTTCTTCATAAATTCTACAAGTTCTAGTTTTATAAAATCAAGAATACTTCCAAGTTTGCTAGCTTACTTCCAATCTTGTAGAGTGATCATACAAACTCAAGAAATCTTTCTTATTTACTGTAAGATATCTTTCTAATACAAGGTAATACTCATATTCAAACTTTGATTCAATTTCTATAACTATAACAATCTTATTTCGAGTGGAAATCTTACTTGAACTTGTTTTCGTGTCATGATTCTACTTCAAGAACTTTCAAGCCATCCA
Source organism: Rutidosis leptorrhynchoides (assembly GCF_046630445.1). NCBI lineage: Eukaryota > Viridiplantae > Streptophyta > Magnoliopsida > Asterales > Asteraceae > Rutidosis > Rutidosis leptorrhynchoides. The sequence continues at coordinate 336,692,884 of NC_092343.1, read as the reverse complement.
AGATCCTTTGAAGCTAGATCCATTTGTCTCTTTTCTAGTAGGTTTATCCACAAAAATTGAGGTAGTAATGATGTTCATAACATCATTCGATTCATACATATAAAGCTATCTTATTCGAAGGTTTAAACTTGTAATCACTAGAACATAGTTTAGTTAATTCTAAACTTGTTCACAAACAAAAGTTAATCCTTCTAACATGACTTTTAAAATCAAATAAACACATGTTCTATATCTATATGATATGCTAACTTAATGATTTAAAACCCGGAAACACGAAGAACACCGTAAAACCGGACATACGCCGTCGTAGTAACACCGCGGGCTGTTTTGGGTTAGTTAATAAAAAACTATGATAAACTTTTATTTAAAATTTGTTCCTATAGGAAAATGAGTTTTCTAATGAACATGAAACTATATCCCAAAATCATGGTTAAACTCAAAGTGAAAGTATGTTTTCCAAAATGGTCATCAAGATGTCGTTTTTTCGACGGAAATGACTACCTCTTAGTAATTGACATGTAACTTAAATTTCCGACTATAAACCTATACCTTTTCTGTTTAGATTCTTAAATTAGAGTTCAATATGAAACCATAGCAATTTGATTCACTCAAAACGGATTTAAAATGAAGAAGTTATGGGTAAAACAAGATTGGATATTTTTTTGATTTTGTAGCTACGGGAAATATTAACAATTCTATACAAATCATATCCTAGCTAACTTATACTGTATTATACATGTATTCTAATATATTATGTAATCTTGGGATACCATAGACACGTATACAATGTTTCGGCCTATCATGTCGACACATCTATATATATTTCGGAACATCCATAGACACTCTATATGTGAATGTTGGAGTTAGCTATACAGGGTTGAGGTTGATTCCAAAATATATATAGTTTGAGTTGTGATCCATACTGAGATATGTATACACTGGGTCGTGGATTGATTCAAGATAATATATATCGATTTATTTCTGTACATCTAACTGTGGACAACTAGTTGTAGGTTACTAACGAGAACAGCTGACTTAATACACTCAAATCTTTAAAACATAATAAAAATGGTTGTAATTATATTTTGATCATACTTTGATATATATGTACATATTTGTATAGGTTCGTGAATCGATCCGTGGCCAAGTCTTATTTCCGAGGAAGGAAATATCTGTGAAAGTGAGTTATAGTCCCACTTTTAAAATCTAATATTTTCGGCACAACTATTTACGGCGAAATCAGTTTGTAAGACATTCGAAGAACGTTCCTAGAATGCCTTGGTTTATAAGAGACTTTCGTTTGAAAGATAGGGGATATCACATTGGGAAGCCCATAAGTTACGATGTGTTTACTTTGACGCATATATTGCGGAGAACCCAAGTGCTATTTTACGCAACGGGTTAAGAAATTATTTTGACTCAATGTATCCGAACATAGGACTTCATGATTTAGAAAAAGCGGCTAACATGCAACATAAAGAAGCATGTTATGATTACGGGTTAGTAATGTTCGCTTCTCACCAAAGTGAGAAAAAGAACATCGGGTTACAACTATTAAAAAAAACGTTCCCACATGTGACGGAGTCGGTAATTAGGGAAAGAAATGAGGTTTTTAGATTGTTACGGGACTGTTGGACATTACGTAACCCTCGTCCCTTTGACGACGTTACAACACTCTATCTTATCAACGGCCATAACGGTTATGTTCCACAAGACCAAGGATGGGAAGTTGTCCTAGTAAAACCAGAATGCATTACTTGTTTCTGGACGTATGAATTACGTGTCTTTATTGCCTTTGTTGAACGACTTGTGTACTAGCTAGAATTATCTTCAGAACTATCTTGTATCAAAGTTATTGTGTGATATATTTCATGCTATATGTAAAATAAGCGGTATTGTAAGTTTGTAAAATATTGTATAAAAGTTTGAACGTGAAATATTATTATATTCAGTTTTTCATATAGAATTGTAGTAGTTGAATTGTATATTAGCTACTAAGTATGAACTTAACGGGTAGGTACTACCCGAATTTAAACTTATAAAACGCTAATATGAAGAAAAAGCTTTTATAAATGAGTTCATGTTATGCTACGAGATACTATTGACTACTCTTAATATTCTATATGATTAACTTGTTTCATTTGACTATTGTGAATGAAATGGCACCGACTACTCGACACACCTTGAATATGAGCGAAGAGGAATTTCGTGCCTTTCTTGCTTCAAACATAGCCGCAGTACAGGCTGCGCTACATACCAACAATAACCTTGGATCTAGTAGTACAGGAAATCGTGTAGGATGCACCTACAAAGAATTCACTGCCTGCAAACCTTTGGAATTTGATGGAACCGAAGGACCGATCGGATTGAAACGGTGGACCGAGAAGGTCGAATCTGTCAAGACCCGTCCTAATCCATCCGGACAAAGTCCATATCGATTTCAAACGATTCACAATAGTTGGTTACATCGCGAGGTACTTGACCTCTATATGATACATTTTACAAACATTGCATTCGTTTTTAAAAGCCAAACTTGCTTTATATCGAAAACTGACGACATGCAAATCATTTCATAATATATTCAACTATAATTGACTAAATAATAATCTTGATGAACTCGACGACTCGAATGCAACGTCTTTTGAAATATGTCATGAATGACTCCAAGTAATATCTTTTAAATGAGCAATTGCACAACAGAAGATTTCTTTCATACCTGAGAATAAACATGCTTTAAAGTGTCAACTAAAAGGTTGGTGAGTTCATTAGTTTATCATAACAATCATTTCAATATTTTAATAGACCACAAGATTTCGTATTTCAATTCCTCATAAACATACGTCCCATGCATAGAGACAAAAATATCATTCATATGGATTGAACACCTGGTAACCGACATTCACAATATGCATATAAGAATATCCCCATCATTTCGGGATCCTCCTTCGGACATGATATAAATTTCGAAGTACTAAAGCATCCGGTACTTTGGATGGGGCTTGTTGGACCCGATAGATCTATCTTTAGAGTTCGCATCAATTAGGGTGTCTGTTCCCTAATTCTTAGATTACCAGACTTAATAAAAAGGGGCATATACGATTTCGATAATTCAACCATATAATGTAGTTTCGATTACTTGTGTCTATTTCGTAAAACATTTATAAAAGTTGCGCATGTATTCTCAGCCCAAAAATATAAAGGGTAAAAAGGCAAATGAAACTCACACATATAAATATTGTAAAATAGTTAATAAAGCATTTGCATGTATTCTCAGCCCAAAAATGTATATAAAAAGGGAATAATGAAACTCACCTAATGTATTTTGTAGTAAAAATACATACGACTATATTGAACACAGAACAATGCAGGGTTGGCCTCGGATTCACGAACCTATATCATTTTTATATGCATTAATACATATACTTGTAATCGAATTTATATATCTCTAGTTTATTATTAAGATTAATATTTATATATATATGTACGATTTTATTAATACTTATCATATATTATAATGTTCATTTGATTTATAGTTTAATTAACATTATATTAATATAGATGACATTATATTAGTTAAAATGTAATATTATGTAATATTAGTATACTTAAGTAATACATATATTCTTATAAAATTTTCTTTTGTTTTGAAAAATATTTATGATAATAGTTCTAGAATAAGTATATTAGTAATTATGATACTAATAACAATGATAATGATAACAATAATAATATCTTTAATAAAAATGGAAATTTTGATAATAATGAAAGGCTAAAATGATAGTTTTCATAACGATAATATTTTTTTAACAATAATGGTATTTTTTAATAAACCTGATGCTTTTTTTTTTTAAATAGAAATCTTACTAATCATATTACTAATATTACTAATATTAATATTAAATGATAATTCTAATACTAACTATTAATAATAATGGTACTTAGTACTAAGACTAATTTTAATTATAACCAGTGGATAGTTTTTAGTAAAAATGGCAATAGTAGTAATAATTCTCAATATTAGAAGTACTAATAACGATAATAATCCTATCAATAATAATATTACTAGCAATAATACAGTAATAATAATACTAATAATACTAATAATATTAGAAGTGATAATACTACTAGTGTTTGTAAATGATAATACTAATAATAATAATAATGATAATATCGCAATTTACATTAATGAACTTAATGATACCAATCATATTAATAACTAACAAAAGGACCATAACTAATAATATAACAATAATAATAACAATTAGTAATAATAATAATAATAATAATAATAATAATAATAATAATAATAATATTAATAATAATAATAATAATAATAATAATAATAATAATAATATTAATAATAAAAATTTTAGTATTGAAAAACTACCTCACTAGCTTTTTTTTTATAAAAAAAAAAACTTGTCATGAGCAGGGATTGAACCCAAGACCTCCCGCTTATACGCAAACCCCCTAAACCAGTCCCTCTGCCTTGCTATTTCTGATTTAATGCATACCCCATTTATATTTAACCCGACTATTCATGTTATCATCTTCTTCTTCCTTACAAACCAACCATTCCATGAACGAATCCCAATCAATGAATTAGTGATAAAACAACTTTTAGGTTCCACCAACTAATTATAAAATCTCCCAACTTACATGCTTGTAATTATAAACGAAAAAAAATAAAGAAAAAAATAAAAACCAAATGCTGCTGTCGCAGCTTATTTACAAAAAAAAGAAATCGATTATTGCTTTTTAGATCGTTTTGGACTGAGGTTGCAACATGAAAAAAATCGTAAGTCATTTATGTAATCCTTCTGAATCATCAATTGATCCTAAAACACAAAAACAAATTCGAATTTTTGTCAAGAACGATTAGTTTGACTTTTGAAACTTTAACTTTGACCTCAAAATTGTTACTCGATACAAACAATTGGAATTTGAAACTTTCCAGGAAGATTGAATATAAGATTCCTAACAAAATGGCAGTTTTACTTTTTGAAATTGATTTTGAATTCAAATTTTGACGATAAAGTTGAAGAACAAGGTACCTGCTTTGGTTCTTTATTTATTTTCTGTTTTTTTTTTAAAAGGCAGTAGGTAAGTTTTATGATGAATGAGTGATGTGGGTTTTTGAATAATTGAAGTCGAAATCCAAAAGGATGATTGATCCTTGGATTTGTATGGCTCCTATGGTAGACAAGGTATCACAATCAGGAAGAAATTAATAAAGCAGATTGTGATATAATAATTTCGCGTAATTTATGTCTTTAATATTTTATACTGTTTAGTTTATATTGTTTATTAATAAATATATTAATAAATATAATTCCATTAATATCAATAATAATAATAATATAATAATAATAATAATAATAATAACAATAATAATATTAATAATATTAATAATAGGATTAATAATACTAATACTGATATTAATATTAATAAAGATATTGAAAGTAACTATAACAATTATATTTAATTATAGTCTTAACCCGTAACCAAATTCAATATTATATATTATTAATTATTAATTATAACACATATATCATAACATATATATATATATATATATATATATATATATATATATATATATATATATATATATATATATATATTACAATATACATATAACGTTAATTATGTATAGAAATTATATAAATTTACCTACAGATTTATTTTAATCACAACGTTTTTATTTTACATATTCAATTCAAATGATTAAATTGTTTTCTATTATTTCAAATTATTATATATACTTATATTTATATTTATATATTTATTTACACCCAATTGTTCGTGAATCGTCGGAACTAGTCGAAAGTCAAATGAATGTATTAAACACAGTTCAAAGTTTTTATGATTTTAACATTTCAGACTTTGCTTATCGTGTCAGAAACATATAAAGATTAAGTTTAGATTTGGTTGGAAATTCCCGGGTCAAAATCTTTCCTGAGATCGTTTAAGATGGCCTCTACGAATCGACCAAGTTCCTCTGACTCCGAAGACAGCGTGACAGGAGCACACCAACCAATCAACTACCGTGATTACTGGAGAAAATGGGGATGGGTTCGCGACATACTCACCCTATGGAGAAAGGAAGAAGGTACTCCATATCATGAATCAAATCTACCACCTAACCTTGGAGTACTTGACCCGCTCACCGGCGAACCCGTTCGCAATACCGTTTATACCCTATTTGCAAGAATTTTTCGTCTTGAAACTACCATTAATGGAACTAGAGAAGATATCCGACCTCTACCTCACATTGATAAACAACTCGGGTTAGTAGAAGAAGTTAGAGAACTCCGAGCTCGAGTATTAATTTTAGAGAGCACGGTATACAAAACTTTTGACATGCAGACACGGTCGAAGTCCAGACTCACTAATGCATCCTAACGACTATCAGTTAGGCACGCTAATGCAAGACCTGGTTCGCTAAGACCACCGCTCTGATACCAACTGTAGAGACCCGTCCTAATCCATCCGGACGAAGTCCATATCGATTACAAACGATTCACAACAGTTGATTACATCGCGAGGTAATTGACCTCTATATGATAAATTTTACAAACATTGCATTCATTTTTAAAAGACAAACTTTCGTTACATCGACAATTGACAGGCATGTAAAGCATTTCATAATATATCCAAATATAATTGACTTAATAATAATCTTGATGAACTCAACGACTCGAATGCAACATCTTTTGAAATATGTCATGAATGACTCCAAGTAATATCTCTAATATGAGCAAATGCACAGCGGAAGATTTCTTTCGTACCTGAGAATAAACATGCTTTAAAGTGTCAACCAAAAGGTTGGTGAGTTCATTAGTTTATCATAAAGAATCATTTCATAATTTTAATAGACCACAAGATTTCATACTTCCATTTCTCATAATCATACGTCCCATGCATAGAGACAAAAATATCATTCATATGGATTGAACACCTGGTAACCGACATTAACAATATGCATATAAGAATATCCCCATCATTCCGGGATCCTCCTTCGGACATGATGTAAATTTCAAAGTACTAAAGCATCCGGTACTTTGGATGGGGCTTGTTGGGCCCGATAGATCTATCTTTAGAGTTCGCGTCAATTAGGGTTTCTGTTCCCTAATTCTTAGATTACCAGACTATATAAAAAGGGCATATTCGATTAGATAATCCAACCATAGAATGTAGTTTCGATCACTTGTGTCCATTTCGTAAAACAATTATAAAAGCAGCGCATGCATTCTCAGTCCCAAAAATATATATTGCAAAAGCATTTAAAAAGGGAGTAATGAAAACTCACCTAATGTATTTTGTAGTAAAAATACATATGACGACATTGAACAAGTATAAGGTTGACCTCGGATTCACGAACCTATATTAAGTATATATATTAAAGCACGTAATCGAATAAATATATAAATTATTACTAGTGATATAATTTTAAATACTTTATATGTTTATATATATTTGTTTCATACGTTTTAAGTATTTATATTTGTTATTATAATTAAGTTTATTAATATAATAAGTTTCTCATAAAAATATTTATATGCATAATATTATATAATTTTTAATATTTTAGAACGTAATACTAGGTAATATATTCTTTTCTAAATAATATTTGTTGTAGCAATTTTGATAATATTAATAGTGATTGGTAATAATAACAATGGTAGTAATAATAAAAATGATGAAATTAATAATAATGATGTTAAAAATAATAGTAATAAAAGTAAAAGTGTATATACCCTCTTGGAAGCTTTCTAAAAAAATAAATGCCCTGGACCGGGCTCGAACCCAAGACCTCCCGCTAACCCGAAACACCTTCAACCATTTGTCTGTCCTTACATTTCTGATTTAATTCACCTTATTATATTTTTAACATGTAATTCGATGTATAATCATCTTCTCCACATTATAAATTTTGTATCCATTTTATCACGAACCTTTCATCAAAAATCATTATCATCTTGATTACTTCTATCATCAACAACTATCATCATACTCAATTCTAATCATAATCATAATCATCGAATATCATTATCATCTTTTATCTTCTTCGTAGCATCACTTAAAAATCCACATAAAATCATAACTCTTCATCATGCTTCTCATGTTGATTACTTCATCATCAATTCGTTATATTCTCCACAATCATGACAGATAACTAACCGGCCCAACAACAAAAAGGAGTCCAATAACATATCTCTTTGCGACGTTTGCAATATAACAACCTAATTGATTTGTACGTGAGGTTTATGAGACCTTTAGGTGCCCTGTCGTATTCATCTACTCGTATTATCACCCACATCATAATTTTTAATTAGACAAAGAGACAGGAATGAAAACACAGCTGTGATAGTTTATGATCATAATAATGTCTCATGTAATTATCATTACTTTATCAAAATAAAATGCCATTAAGTGGCCCTCCTTGGTCTACCATGAACTCCCTTTTTGTTCATTACCAATTAATCGAAATCATCTTCATCAATCATGTACTTCATCTCATCGTCATCCTTACATCATATTCCATTAACATAGTCATACGGTCAATCAAAAAAAATGTTACCTTTGTGTGAATAAATAATTAGTCACATATGGTCATGACATATCCCACTTGCAGAACAGTGATCTTGTAAATTATTAGTGGAAATGAATCTTCAATCCACCCACTCTTTATTCTCTTTATTAGAACATCATTATCATCATCGTTGTATATAATAAAAAATATAGGAACAAGAAAGCAGCGAGTAGTTAACAATCATGGTGGTGAAGGTTGTAATGGAGAAGAAAGAATGAGGGAGAAGGTGATTGTGGTGGCGGTCAATTGTCATGGTGAAGTGGGGTGATTTACGGTGATGAAAGAAAAGACTGCAAACAGAAAACAGAAGCAACAAGCAGCGTGCAGTAGGCTTTCATGGATTTTATTGAATCACAAATTGCAATAGCAGTAGTTATAAAATAAAGACAGCGAGTTTCAGCAGATTTTGATGGTGGATGTTTAACGGGTCCTGAAGAGAACTATAGAAGAGAGAGAGGGAATGAGAGAGAGAGAGAGGGTTTGCGATGGTTGTAAAAGTTATATAGAAATAGCAGGTAAGAAGAAACGAAAACAAGATATGATGAAACGTATGTTTGAGTTTGGTTCGAGTCTGTGGAGTCTTCATTGTGTAACATCAACAACAAAAAGGAATCGAGTATCACATAAAGATGGTGTATGTCTTGATTTATGATGGTTGTATATGAATAAAGGTGATGATGAATCCATGGTGGTAAAAGGTGGTAATGGGTGGAGATGTTTGCAAGAGTTGTTTTATCGGATATATGTAATGTGTATATTTGTATATAATCTCTGTAAGTTGTATGTAAGTTGTAAGTGGAGAATGAAAAGATAACAAACACAGTGATACCTAATTCATCAATCAAACACATTATTATTTTCATTTCTAATAGAATGTAATTTGTCAACCGTAAATCACGGAATTTTAGAAAAAGCAAGTAATTGATTGAGACATCTTCGTATTTATTCACATTTATATATTATATATATATATATTATATAATTATATATAATTAAGAATACTAACGTAAATATTAATATTAATATTAATATCAAGATTAATAAAAGTAGTAGTAATAATATTATTAAAAAAATATACATTTTAACTTGTGATTAAATTTAAGATATTACTATTACATATATTCAATTCTAATGTTTAAATTATAGTTTATAATTTCAAATTATTATATATAATTTTATTTATTTATATATATCTATATTTATTTATTTACAAACACTTGTTCGTGAATCGTCGGGTTCAGTCAGAGATTAAATGAATTCATGAAAATAGTTCACAAGTTTTGAGACTCAACATTACAGACTTTGCTTATCATGTAGAATTCATATTAAGATTAAGTTTAAATTTGGTCGAAAATATCCGGGTCATCACAGTACCTACCCGTTAAAGAAATTTCGTCCTGAAATTTGAGTGATGTCGTCATGGCTAATAATAAATATATTTTCCTGACTCATATGAGCTGATAAATAGAGTTTTATCATTATTGAATAATACAGATAAAATAATTCGATTATTCGAAGAGCACGAATGAAACTATCATGAGAGAGGTCCCAAAGGGCATCGTCCACCATCGCCCAAAAACTTGCCCAAATTTTTAACCGTTAGTAAAATAAAAAAAAATTTCCAACGGCTATCCCAACGGTCACTTTTACACTATATAAACACCAACCATATACTTCATTTTATACACTCAAACATATATTTCTTGTATATTTCCACCTTCTCAAAATCAAAATCAAACACTCCCAAACTGCAAAATGTTAACACTTCCCCCAATGATTGTTTCATTCGATGTTCATTACGGAGGTGATTTCCGTAATCAAATGAAGGAGTATAAGTGGGGCGACAGTATTTCGTTTGAAGATATCGACATTCGTGATGTTAGTTTACAAGACTTGCTATCCTTTCTGAAGGGAAAAGTTCCGTGTGAATTCACGTCTGTGTTCTTTTACAAAGACGATTATGATGCGGATTGTAGGGTAAGTTTTCTGTGTACCAATGATCAATGGTACTTTATAAAAGATACCATTGAAGATCGCGGTAAACGCATTTCTTTGTATGTGGTTCTTGAAGATGAAGAGACGTTGGGTTATCGTTACCTCGATGAATCAGCTGAAGCAGCAGTTGAAGCATCAAGAGAAATACCGATGTCTCCAGAGTACCTCACGAATGGTGAAATGACTGGTGTACGCTACTTTGCAGATGACAAATGATGACGATGAGTAGTTTGATTGTAATCTTTTAATTTTTAATTGTCGTGATGTTTTAATTTTTAAATATTGTAATTTCAGTGTTGTTGTCGAGTTATATATCTTCCTTTATGTTTCAGAGCTCTTCGTCTTTTTAATCTCCTCTCGATCTCTAGTAAAACGAGTAATGGTCTAGAATTTGTAAATATGGAGTTTCGAATGAATTTAGTGTTATAATCAGGAAAGAACGTAATAGCACAATTTGATTCGTCAAATTACCAGAGCCATTGAGAATAGAGTTATCAAGAATATACTTTCTTGATATGTTTAGAAGTTAATTAGAATGAAAGAGTTATGTAACATGACACATGATGGTGGTATGACCTACTGTGAACCATCATGTCCCATTAGAACTCAGCATGACTTACTGTAATATAATCACGTTGATCAAGTGTCATTATATTATACTAACTCATGCATCAGTTCCCAACATTACTTCAATAACATTCATATTTTAAGCTCGAAAGTTTACAGAATATAGAAACTAATAGTTTCTATATGATGTAACACTGATAGCACTAATAGACTAATGTTTTAGATAAGAATAGTTATGAAAATATCTTCAGAAATATGGAGGATATTTATAATGAAAGATACGAGGATATCTTGGAATTTCTAAGACCAGAGGATGATGAAGAATATTGTCCGTAAGAGTTTAGAGTAAGGAGCAAGATATTCGCCAAAGACTTCAGCAGATATTGAATCATTTGGATTCTTTGAATATAGGGTATGGTCCTTGTATTTGTCCTTGGTCTCCTTCATGGTTAACTCTATCCGTTTTCCAGTTCCAACATTTCTGAGCTTTTCCAACATATTATTCTTTATCATCATACTTCCGATGGTTATGGTCGTTTACGGTTATCTACAGTTTCTGCTGCTTCATTCAGCTTTTTCAACATTCAGAGTATTGATTTGTGACTGAGTGCTTTTCAGAATTTCAGAATGAGAGATCATAATTCTAAGAGATAAATGTCATATATATAACTGTTGATGTAGATATGCTGTGAGTTTTCAAAGTATTGATTGCTGATTCCCGGTAATTGTTATGGTAGTTCTCGTTACAAGATGCGGATGAGTATATGATAGGGTTTCAATGAATAAATATAATGATTTGTCAGAGAGATTTAAGCCAAAAAAAAAACAACGAGGCTGCTGGTACGTCTTCTGGTAATATGGTGGAATATAAAAGAATTCTCCGTTATAAAAAGGGTAATTGTATATATCAGGATTATAGTAAGGCTTCTTCGAATGAAAAGTCGAAGTTGACATGCTGGAGCTGTGACAAAATTGGCTACTTTGAAAAGGGATCGCAAAGTTATTTTTGCTAATAAATGCCAAAGGATCTGACGCGGCTACGTGTTAAACTTTTACTCAGTTGCCGAGAGTTTCTCAGGTGCATAACTATATGCATAACTCTTTCCTTCCGTAAATGAAATGCGGTTGGTTCATTCTCTCGATTGAGGTGTTTTCAAGAATCATGAAAGGTTTGAACGCAGATTTGGATCATCAAGATACAAATGAGGTTTAAGATGAAATCAAGTGACAGACTTGAAGAATTGTTTAGTTTCATATATTATAATCAATATTTTAATTCATTTTAATTGTCCAATGTTATTAGTCCACAGTCGATAGTCCACAGTAACAGTCCAATAATTCATATATAGTTTAATATACAATATTCGAATTAATTAATACGTGTCGTGACCCGTATACGTCTCAGACTCGATCACAACTCAAAGTATATATATTATTATAGAATCAACCTTAACCCTGTATAGAGAACTCGATCATTACTGCATATAGAGTGTCTATGGTGATTCCAAATAATATATATAGATGTGTCGATATGATATGTCAAAACTTTGTATACGTGTCCCGATATTTAAAGTGCGTAAAATAAATACAGAAATTAAATGACGATAAATAAAATGCGTAAGGTAAATAACAGAGATTAAATAACGATAAATAAAATTGCGAGAATTAAAATTGCGATAAAATAAATTGCGATAAATAAAATGTAACATAGAATTAACAGTTAGCTAGGAACAGTTAGCTAGGATTTTGTTAGTGTGGTTTCTTAACAAAGTTTCATATTGACAATTAGTCTGTCTCTAATCAATTTTTATTGTGTCCATTATTTCTTCATTATGCCACTTGTTGGATTCTGATAAATCAAAATCCAAATATGAAATTGGATGAATATGGTTATTCTGTGGTGAACGGATACGTATATCTGTGGATGTAAGTAGGATAGTAAATGACCGTTGAATCAGGTTCGAAGAGTGTACAGTGTAACTTATAAATGTGAAATCTTAAATATTCTTCGGGTATTACCTACCCGTTAAAATATTTTCATCATTAACAGTTTGTACAAAAGAATTTTTAATTACAATCTTTATAAAAATATATTTACATATATATTTTCTTCAGATGTAATTATGGATTTAATGAGTCAATGTGATATTAAACTCATCATATTTACGATTAGAACTATGATACATAATCTCTAAAACATTAGAGTTTACATAATCGTCATGTTGAACGAAGATAAATGATGTAGAATGATTTGTGGAACGATAATTATACTCGAGGTACAGAATGAGATGTTGAGGCATGGATTGTTGAAACTTGGGTTGTTGGTGGTACTGGTGCCATTGGTGCTAAGGCTGGTGATGTTACTAGTGATGGTGATACTGTTGATGATTGCAAATTGTATACCGTGCTCTCTAAAGTTAATACTCGAGCTCGGAGTTCTCTAACTTCTTCTACTAACCCGAGTTGTTTATCAATGTAAGGTAGAGGTCAGATATCTTCTCTAGTTCCATTAATGGTAGTTTCAAGACGAAACATTCTTGCAAATAGGGTATAAACGGTATTGCGAACGGGTTCGCCGGTGAGCGGGTCAAGTACTCCAAGGTTAGGTGGTAGATTTGATTCATGATATGGAGTACCTTCTTCCTTTCTCCATAGGGTGAGTATGTCGCGAACCCATCCCCATTTTCTCCAGTAATCACGGTAGTTGATTGGTTGGTGTGCTCCTGTCACGCTGTCTTCGGAGTCAGAGGAACTTGGTCGATTCGTAGAGGCCATCTTAAATGATCTCAGGAAAGATTTTTGGTATGAAGAGTTTAGTGGCATCAATTGATAGTTAGATGGTATTCTCAATGCATAATTTGCATAGATATATATAGTACCAGGATCCCTTAAATTTAGGAGAAATTTACGAGAGATATCAGGCAAGGTCTACAGTAACAGATACACTAAGATATGAATTGTCAGATATGCTAAGATATGAATTTTGTCTATACACTATTCATGCAGTCAATGCAGTAAAATGTGTCTAGACTAAGAATAATGAGTAGGTAATTTCCTAAGGATGATAAGCAGATGTTTTCCGATAAAAATGATAAGTAAAACTTTTGACATGCAGACACGGTCGAAGTCCAGACTCACTAATGCATCCTAACGACTATCAGTTAGGCACGCTAATGCAAGACCTGGTTCGCTAAGACCACCGCTCTGATACCAACTGTAGAGACCCGTCCTAATCCATCCGGACGAAGTCCATATCGATTACAAACGATTCACAACAGTTGATTACATCGCGAGGTAATTGACCTCTATATGATAAATTTTACAAACATTGCATTCGTTTTTAAAAGACAAAATTTCGTTACATCGACAGTTGACAGGCATGTAAAGCATTTCATAATATATCCAAATATAATTGACTTAATAATAATCTTGATGAACTCAACGACTAGAATGCAACATCTTTTGAAATATGTCATGAATGAATCCAAGTAATATCTCTAATATGAGCAAATGCACAGCGGAAGATTTCTTTCGTACCTGAGAATAAACATGCTTTAAAGTGTCAACCAAAAGGTTTATAAGTTCATTAGTTTATCATAAAGAATCATTTCATAATTTTAATAGACCACAAGATTTCATACTTCCATTTCTCATAATCATACGTCTCATGCATAGAGACAAAAATATCATTCATATGGATTGAACACCTGGTAACCGACATTAACAATATGCATATAAGAATATCCCCATCATTCCGGGATCCTCCTTCGGACATGATGTAAATTTCGAAGTACTAAAGCATCCGGTACTTTGGATGGGGCTTGTTGGGCCCGATAGATCTATCTTTAGAGTTCGCGTCAATTAGGGTTTCTGTTCCCTAATTCTTAGATTACCAGACTATATAAAAAGGGCATATTCGATTAGATAATCCAACCATAGAATGTAGTTTCGATCACTTGTGTCCATTTCGTAAAACAATTATAAAAGCAGCGCATGCATTCTCAGTCCCAAAAATATATATTGCGAAAGCATTTAAAAAGGGAGTAATGAAAACTCACCTAATGTATTTTGTAGTAAAAATACATATGACGACATTGAACAAGTATAAGGTTGACCTCGGATTCACGAACCTATATTAAGTATATATATTAAAGCACGCAATCGAACAAATATATATATTATTACTAGTGATATAATTTTAAATACTTTATATGTTTATATATATTTGTTTCATACGTTTTAAGTATTTATATTTGTTATTATAATTAAGTTTATTAATATAATAAGTTTCTCATAAAAATATTTATATGCATAATATTATATAATTTTTAATATTTTAGAATGTAATACTAGGTAATATATTCTTTTATAAATAATATTTGTTGTAGCAATTTTGATAATATTAATAGTGACTGGTAATAATAACAATGGTAGTAATAATAAAAATGATGAAATTAATAATAATGATGTTAAAAATAATAGTAATAAAAGTAAAAGTGTATATACCCTCTTGGAAGCTTTCTAAAAAAATAAATGCCCTGGACCGGGCTCGAACCCAAGACCTCCCGCTAACCCGAAACACCTTCAACCATTTGTCTGTCCTTACATTTCTGATTTAATTCACCTTATTATATTTTTAACATGTAATTCGATGTATAATCATCTTCTCCACATTATAAATTTTGTATCCATTTTATCACGAACCTTTCATCAAAAATCATTATCATCTTGATTACTTCTATCATCAACAACTATCATCATACTCAATTCTAATCATAATCATAATCATCGAATATCATCATCATCTTTTATCTTCTTCGTAGCATCACCTAAAAATCCACATAAAATCATAACTCTTCATCATGCTTCTCATATTGATTACTTCATCATCAATTCGTTATATTCTCCACAATCATGACAGGTAACTAACCGGCCCAACAACAAAAAGGAGTCCAATAACATATCTCTTTGTGACGTTTGCAATATAACAACCTAATTGATTTGTACATGAGGTTTATGAGACCTTTAGGTGCCCTGTCGTATTCATCTA
Source organism: Rutidosis leptorrhynchoides (assembly GCF_046630445.1). Classification (NCBI taxonomy): domain Eukaryota; kingdom Viridiplantae; phylum Streptophyta; class Magnoliopsida; order Asterales; family Asteraceae; genus Rutidosis; species Rutidosis leptorrhynchoides. The sequence goes on along the minus strand of NC_092343.1, from coordinate 336,676,676 downwards.
CTAGTATTATCACCCACATCATAATTTTTAATTAGACAAAGAGACAGGAATGAAAACACAGCTGTGATAGTTTATGATCATAATAATGTCTCATGTAATTATCATTACTTTATCAAAATAAAATGCCATTAAGTGGCCCTCCTTGGTCTACCATGAACTCCCCTTTTGTTCATTACCAATTAATCGAAATCATCTTCATCAATCATGTACTTCATCTCATCGTCATCCTTACATCATATTCCATTAACATAGTCATACGGTCAATCAAAAAAAATGTTACCTTTGTGTGAATAAATAATTAGTCACATATGGTCATGACATATCCCACTTGCAGAACAGTGATCTTGTAAATTATTAGTGGAAATGAATCTTCAATCCACCCACTCTTTATTCTCTTTATTAGAACATCATTATCATCATCGTTGTATATAAAAAAAATATAGGAACAAGAAAGCAGCGAGTAGTTAACAATCATGGTGGTGAAGGTTGTAATGGAGAAGAAAGAATGAGGGAGAAGGTGATTGTGGTGGCGGTCAATTGTCATGGTGAAGTGGGGTGATTTACGGTGATGAAAGAAAAGACTGCAAACAGAAAACAGAAGCAACAAGCAGCGTGCAGTAGGCTTTCATGGATTTTATTGAATCACAAATTGCAATAGCAGTAGTTATAAAATAAAGACAGCGAGTTTCAGCAGATTTTGATGGTGGATGTTTAACGGGTTCCTGAAGAGAACTATAGAAGAGAGAGAGGGAATGAGAGAGAGAGAGAGGGTTTGTGATGGTTGTAAAAGTTATATAGAAATAGCAGGTAAGAAGAAACGAAAACAAGATATGATGAAACGTATGTTTGAGTTTGGTTCGAGTCTGTGGAGTCTTCATTGTGTAACATCAACAACAAAAAGGAATCGAGTATCACATAAAGATGGTGTATGTCTTGATTTATGATGGTTGTATATGAATAAAGGTGATGATGAATCCATGGTGGTAAAAGGTGGTAATGGGTGGAGATGTTTGCAAGAGTTGTTTTATCGGATATATGTAATGTGTATATTTGTATATAATCTCTGTAAGTTGTAAGTGGAGAATGAAAAGATAACAAACACAGTGATACCTAATTCATCAATCAAACACATTATTATTTTCATTTCTAATAGAATGTAATTTGTCAACCGTAAATCACGGAATTTTAGAAAAAGCAAGTAATTGATTGAGACGTCTTCGTATTTATTCACATTTATATATTATATATATATATTATATAATTATATATAATTAAGAATACAAACGTAAATATTAATATTAATATTAATATCAAGAATAATAAAAGTAGTAGTAATAATATTATTAAAAAAATATACATTTTAACTTGTGATTAAATTTAAGATATTACTATTACATATATTCAATTCTAATGTTTAAATTATAGTTTATAATTTCAAATTATTATATATACTTTTATTTATTTATATATATCTATATTTATTTATTTACAAACACTTGTTCGTGAATCGTCGGGTTCAGTCAGAGATTAAATGAATTCATGAAAATAGTTCACAAGTTTTGAGACTCAACATTACAGACTTTGCTTATCATGTCGAATTCATATTAAGATTAAGTTTAAATTTGGTCGAAAATATCCGGGTCGTCACAATGTATGGCTGCTATGGTAGACAAGGTATCACAATCAGGAAGAAATTAATAAAACAGATTGTGATATAATAATTTCGCGTAATTTATGTCTTTAATATTTTATACTGTTTAGTTTATATTGTTTATTAATAAATATATTAATAAATATAATTCCATTAATATCAATAATAATAATATAATAATAATAATAATAATAATAATAATAATAATAATAATAATAATAATAATAATAATAATAACAATAATAAGATTAATAATATTAATAATAGGATTAATAATACTAATACTGATATTAATATTAATAAAGATATTGAAAGTAACTATAACAATTATATTTAATTATAGTCTTAACCCGTAACCAAATTCAATATTATATATTATTAATTATTAATTATAACACATATATCATAACATATATATATATATATATATATATATATATATATATATATATATATATATATATATATATATAACATTTAATATTTATATATATTACAATATACATATAACGTTAATTATGTATAGAAATTATATAAATTTACCTACAGATTTATTTTAATCACAACGTTTTTATTTTACATATTATTTTACATATTCAATTCAAATGATTAAATTGTTTTCTATTATTTCAAATTATTATATATACTTATATTTATATTTATATATTTATTTACACCCAATTGTTCGTGAATCGTCGGAACTAGTCGAAAGTCAAATGAATGTATTAAACACAGTTCAAAGTTTTTAAGATTTTAACATTTCAGACTTTGCTTATCGTGTCAGAAACATATAAAGATTAAGTTTAGATTTGGTTGGAAATTCCCGGGTCATCACAGTACCTACCCGTTAGAGAAATTTCGTCCCGAAATTTGAGTGAGGTGGTCATGGTTAACAATAAAAATGTTTTCATGCCGAATATGAGTTGATAAATAGAGTTTTATCATTATTGATTAATATAGATAAAACGATTCGATCCTGCTAAGCGTACGAGTGAAGCTATCACAAAGGATTGGAATAGGAAAAGTAAAGATTCGTTTTAACTTTTGGCAGAGTTAGAGTTGAATTCCAGAATTCAAGGGATTAAAGAAAATCTTCAAAATCTATAAGATTTGGTTCTTCGGCGAATAAGGAAATTAAAATCTCTATAATTAAATACGGTGATCTGTCTCGATTACTCTGTTTGATATTTCCATTATAAATCAAACTCTTCCGTTCCATTATTCTCACAATTCCTATACTTTCTTTCTTAGTCCATACATCCAAAAGATTGTAAAAATACTTAATCCAGTTCTAGTTCTTGATATTTCCCTAATTATTATTTCTGTCATTCTTCCTTTCAATCTTCCACTAGAGAAATTTGGCTTACTTTTAATATAACCTTGGGGTGATACTATTCTTAATTATGCCGTGTCTTTATATTGCTATTCGTATTAATATCCATGGTTTGTAATTTCTGCATTGCTGTTGGATTTTATATCTTCCCTTATATTTCAATGTCCCTGCTTCTGTTTTCTATAATTATTGTCATCCACAGTTAATGCGCTCTCTTATTTGCTGCGATTTATACCCCCTTTCTATTTCGGAGCTTCATGCTTTTGTTTACTTTTCGCAAGTAATGGTCCAGAATTCATAGGTATGGAGTTTCGAATTATTATAATATACAATGTAGAAAGGAAAGGTAGTAGCACGATTTGTTTTGTCAAATTACCCGAATCACTGAGTATAGAACTATCAAGAATATATTTTCTTGATATGTTCAGAAGTTATGCAGAATGAAAGAGTTATGTAACATGGCACATGATGACGTTATAATCTGTGAATCATCACGTCCCATTAGAAACTCAGCATGACTTACTATAATATAATCACGTTGATCAAGTGTCATTATATTATACTAACTCATGCATCAATTCCCAACATTACTTCAATAACATTCATATTTTAAGCTCAAAAGTTTACAGAATATAGAAACTAACAGTTTCTATATGATGTAACACTGATAGTACGAATAGATTAATGATTTCAGATAAGAATGTTTATGAAAATATCTTCAGAAATATGGAGGATATTTATAATGAAAGATACGATGATATCTTGGAATTTCTAATATCGATGGTTGATGAAGAAAGATTTTTCGTAAGATTTAAACATGAGTACGAAGCAAGATATACGTTGAAGGTTTCATTGGATCCAGAATTACCTGGATTCTTTGAATATAGGGTATGGTTCTTATATTTGTCCTTGGTCTCCTTCGTGGTTAGCTCAATCCGTTTTTCCAGTTCTAACCTTTCTGAGCTTTTCCAACATACTATTCTTTATCATAAAACTTCTGACGATTAATGTCGTTTTGCTGTTTCATCAGCATTTCGATGACTAGTTCGCAGTTCGGGGTGTTTTTTTTTTTTTTTTTGAAACTTCACAGTCAAGTATGTAAGTCCAGATGATAGACGTTATATGTACACATATAACTGTTGGCATAGGCATGCTGCGAGATTTCAAAATACTGATTGCTAATACCCGGTAATTGGTATGGCAATTCTTGTTACAAGATGTGGATGAGTACATGATGAGACTTCAATAGATAAATATAGTGATTTGTCAGAGGGATTTAAACCAAGGAGCAACGAGATTACTGGTATGTCTGTTGGTAATATGGTAGAATATAAAAGGTTCCCTGGTAACAATAAAAGAGCACGCATATATATCAAGGTTATAATAAGGTTGTTTCGAACGAAAAGTCGATGTTGACTTGCTGGAGCTGTGACAAAATTTGCTACTTTGAAAATGAATAGCAAAGTTATTTTCGGTAATAACAACGCCAAAAGAGCTAGCACAGATACGTTTTAAGCGTTTACTCAGGTTCCGAGTGTTTTCAGGTGCATAACTATATGCATCAATCTTTTCTCCCGTAGATAAAGTGCGGTTGATTCATCCTCTCGTTGAGATGTTTTCAAGAATCATGAAAGGTTTGAACGTGGATCGTAATCGTCAAGATACAAATGAGGTTTGAGATGAAATCAAGTGGCAAACTTGAAGAATTGTTTAGTTTCATATGTTATAAACAATATTTTAATTCATTTTAATTGTCCAATGTTATTAGTCCTCAGTCGATAGTTCACAGTTGACAGTCCAATAATTCATATATAGTTTAATATATAATATTCGAATTAATTAATACATATCGTGACCCGTGTACATGTCTCAGACTCGATCACAACTCAAAGTATATATATTATTATAGAATCAACCTCAACCCTGTATAGCTAACTCCCGCATTACTGCATATAGAGTGTCTATGGTTATTCCAAATAATATATATAGATGGGTCGATATGATATGTCAAAACCTTGTATACGTGTCCCGATATTTAAAGTGCGTAAAAATAAATAACAGAAATTAAATGATGATAAATAAAGTGCGTAAATAACAGAAATTAAATGACGATAAATAAAATTGCGAGAATGTAAATTGCGATAATTAAATTGTAATAAATAAAATGTAATCAGTTAGCTAGGAACAATTAGCTAGGATTTTGTTAGCGTGGTTTCTTAACAAAATTTCATATTGTTAGTTAGTCTGTTTCTAATCAATTTTTATTGTGTCCATTATTTCTTCATTATGCCACTTGTTGGATTCTGATAGATCAAAATCCAAATACCAAATTGAATTTGAATGAAAATAGTTATTCTTTGGTGAACGAATACGTATACTGGTGGTTGTAAATAGAATAGTAAATGATCGTTGAATCAAATTCGAAGAATGTACAGTGTAACTTATTAATGTGAAATTTAAATATTCCTCTGGTATTACCTACCCGTTAAAATATTTTCACGATTAACACTTTGTACGAAAGAATTTTTAATTACAATCTTTATGAAAACATATATACATATATATTTTCTTCAGATGTAATCATGGATTTATTGAGTTAATATGATATTAAACTCATTTGGTTTACCGTTAGAACTAGGATATATAATCTCTAAAACATTAGAGATTTCATAATCGCCATGTCAAACGAAAATAAATGATGTAAAATGATACGTAGAATGATGATTACGCTCGGGGTATATAATGAGATGTTGAGGCGTGTGATGTTGAAACTTGAGTTGTTGGTGGTACTGGTATTGATGTTGGTGGTACTGTTGGTGCCAGTGATGTTGCTGAAGCTGGTAAATTTTGCACCATATTTTTCCAAGACTATAACTCGGGCGTGAAGTTCGCTGACTTCTTGTATTATTCCGGGATGACTGTCAGTCGGAATGAATGGATGAATAAGGTTTAGAATTTTATCTAAAATATAATCGTGGTGAGATATTCAGGAAATGAGGGTGAAAATGGTGTTTCGGTGTGGTTCGTCGGTAATTGCTTCAGGTTCTTCACCAAGAGGTGAATTCGGTTGGTGGAGGGGATCGCCTTCTTCACGTCTCCATTGATTAAGTCGACTACGAACTCATCAGATGAATTGGGGATGGATGATTGGTTCATTCATTCTGGTGACTCTGTTTTCGGAGCTTAGGTAAATGTCCACGTCGGAATAGCTGTCGGAATAACTATCGGAATAGCTATCGAAATTCGAGGGACTCGAACTGGTTGAAGGATTCATCCCGTACAATCAGATGAAGAATTTTCGATAAGAAATAGATTATCGGATGTAGATTAGTACCTTGCAATACATAATTTACATATGTATATATAATACTAAAATCCCATAAGTTACAGAAAAATCTACGGAAGCTGTCAGGCAAAGTAACAACAACAGATATGCTAAGATATGAATTTATCTATACACTGTCTATGCAATAGCGGCAGTAAGATGTGTCTAGACTTTAAGGATGATAAACAAGTAATTTTCGACACGAAATGATAAGCAAAACTTTTGACATACAGACACGGTCGAAGTCCAGACTCACTAATGCATCCTAACGACTTATCAGTTATACACACTAATGCAGACCTGGTTCGCTAAGACCACCGCTCTGATACCAACTGTCAAGACCCGTCCTAATCCATCCGGACAAAGTCCATATTGATTTCAAACGATTCACAATAGTTGGTTACATCGCGAGGTACTTGACCTCTATATGATACATTTTACAAACATTGCATTCGTTTTTAAAAGCCAAACTTGCTTTATATCGAAAACTGACGACATGCAAATCATTTCATAATATATTCAACTATAATTGACTAAATAATAATCTTGATGAACTCGACGACTCGAATGCAACGTCTTTTGAGATAGGTCATAAATGACTCCAAGTAATATCTTTTAAATGAGCAATTGCACAGCGGAAGATTTCTTTCATACCTGAGAATAAACATGCTTTAAAGTGTCAACTAAAAGGTTGGTGAGTTCATTAGTTTATCATAACAATCATTTCAATATTTTAATAGACCACAAGATTTCATATTTCAATTCCTCATAAACATACGTCCCATGCATAGAGACAAAAATATCATTCATATGGATTGAACACCTGGTAACCGACATTCACAATATGCATATAAGAATATCCCCATCATTCCGGGATCCTCCTTCGGACATGATATAAATTTCGAAGTACTAAAGCATCCGGTACTTTGGATGGGGCTTGTTGGACCCGATAGATCTATCTTTAGAGTTCGCATCAATTAGGGTGTCTGTTCCCTAATTCTTAGATTACCAGACTTAATAAAAAGGGGCATATTCGATTTCGATAATTCAACCATATAATGTACTTTCGATTACTTGTGTCTATTTCGTAAAACATTTATAAAAGTTGCGCATGTATTCTCAGCCCAAAAATATAAAGAGTAAAATGGCAAATGAAACTCACACATATAAATATTGTAAAATAGTTAATAAAGCATTTGCATGTATTCTCAGCCCAAAAATGTATATAAAAAGGGAATAATGAAACTCACCTAATGTATTTTGTAGTAAAAATACATACGACTATATTGAACACAGAACAATGCAGGGTTGGCCTCGGATTCACGAACCTATATCATTTGTATATGCATTAATACATATACTTGTAATCGAATTTATATATCTCTAGTTTATTATTAAGATTAATATTTATATATATATGTACGATTTTATTAATACTTATCATATATTATAATGTTCATTTGATTTATAGTTTAATTAACATTATATTAATATAGATGACATTATATTAGTTAAAATGTAATATTATGTAATATTAGTATACTTAAGTAATACATATATTCTTATAAAATTTTCTTTTGTTTTGAAAAATATTTATGATAATAGTTCTAGAATAAGTATATTAGTAATTATGATACTAATAATAATGATAATGATAACAATAATAATATCTTTAATAAAAATGGAAATTTTGATAATAATGATAGGATAAAATGATAGTTTTCATAACGATAATATTTTTTAACAATAATGGTATTTTTTAATAAACCTGATGCTTTTTTTTTTAATAGAAATCTTACTAATCATATTACTAATATTACTAATATTAATATTAAATGATAATTCTAATACTAACTATTAATAATAATGGTACTTAGTACTAAGACTAATTTTAATTATAACCAGTGGATAGTTTTTAGTAAAAATGGCAATAGTAGTAATAATTTTCAATATTAGAAGTACTAATAACGATAATAATCCTATCAATAATAATATTACTAGCAATAATACAGTAATAATAATACTAATAATACTAATAATATTAGAAGTGATAATACTACTAGTGTTTGTAAATGATAATACTAATAATAATAATAATGATAATATCGCAATTTACATTAATGAACTTAATGATACCAATCATATTAATAACTAACAAAAGGACCATAACTAATAATATAAAAATAATAATAACAATTAGTAATAATAATAATAATAATAATAATAATATTAATAATAAAAATTTTAGTATTGAAAAACTACCTCACTAGCTTTTTTTTTATAAAAAAAAAACTTGTCATGAGCAGGGATTGAACCCAAGACCTCCCGCTTATACGCAAACCCCCTAAACCAGTCCCTCTGCCTTGCTATTTCTGATTTAATGCATACCCCATTTATATTTAACCCGACTATTCATGTTATCATCTTCTTCTTCCTTACAAACCAACCATTCCATGAACGAATCCCAATCAATGAATTAGTGATAAAACAACTTTTAGGATCCACCAACTAATTATAAAATCTCCCAACTTACATGCTTGTAATTATAAACGAAAAAAAAAATAAAGAAAAAAAATAAAAACCAAATGCTGCTGTCGCAGCTTATTTACAAAAAAAAGAAATCGATTATTGCTTTTTAGATCGTTTTGGACTGAGGTTGCAACATGAAAAAAATCGTAAGTCGTTTATGTAATCCTTCTGAATCATCAATTGATCCTAAAACACAAAAACAAATTTGAATTTTTGTCAAGAACGAATAGTTTGACTTTTGAAACTTTAACTTTGACCTCAAAATTCTTACTCGATACAAACAATTGGAATTTGAAACTTTTCAGGAAGATTGAATATAAGATTCCTAACAAAATGGCAGTTTTACTTTTTGAAATTGATTTTGAATTCAAATTTTGACGATAAAGTTGAAGAACAAGGTACCTGCTTTGGTTCTTTATTTATTTTCTTTTTTTTTTAAAAGGCAGTAGGTAAGTTTTATGATGAATGAGTGATGTGGGTTTTTGAATAATTGAAGTCGAAATCCAAAAGGACGATTGATCCTTGGATTTGTATGGCTGCTATGGTAGACAAGGTATCACAATCAGGAAGAAATTAATAAAGCAGATTGTGATATAATAATTTCGTGTAATTTATGTCTTTAATATTTTATACTGTTTAGTTTATATTGTTTATTAATAAATATATTAATAAATATAATTCCATTAATATCAATAATAATAATAATAATAATATAATAATAATAATAATAATAACAATAATAATATTAATAATATTAATAATAGGATTAATAATACTAATACTGATATTAATATTAATAAAGATATTGAAAGTAACTATAACAATTATATTTAATTATAGTCTTAACCCGTAACCAAATTCAATATTATATATTATTAATTATTAATTATAACACATATATCATAACATTATATATATATATATATATATATATATATATATATATATATATATATATATAACATTTAATATTTATATATATTACAATATACATATAACGTTAATTATGTATAGAAATTATATAAATTTACCTACATATTTATTTTAATCACAACGTTTTTATTTTACATATTATTTTACATATTCAATTCAAATGATTAAATTGTTTTCTATTATTTCAAATTATTATATATATACTTATATTTATATTTATATATTTATTTACACCCAATTGTTCGTGAATCGTCGGAACTAGTCGAAAGTCAAATGAATGTATTAAACACAGTTCAAAATTTTTAAGATTTTAACATTTCAGACTTTGCTTATCGTGTCAGAAACATATAAAGATTAAGTTTAGATTTGGTTGGAAATTCCCGGGTCATCACAGAATTGGTGTTTGCCATAAGTAAGTGTACTGAAGAGGAAAAAGTGAAGTACGCTACGCATACCTTCACAGGTACTGCGTTAACATGGTGGAATACCTATCTACAGCAAGTGGGACAAGATGATGCTTACGCACTACCGTGGTCAGCATTCAAGCACTTGATGAACGAGACGTACCATTCTAGAACCGAGGTCAATAAGCTCAAGATAGAACTTAGAGGGTTACGAACCCAAGGATTTGATATTACCACGTACGAAAGACGATTCACAGAATTGTGCCTATTGTGTCCGGGAGCGTTCGAAGATGAGGAAGAGAAGATCGACGCGTTTGTGAAAGGATTACCGAAAAGAATTCAAGAAAATATAAGTTCATACGAGCCCGCCTCCATACAACAGGCATGTAGAATGGCTCACAAACTAGTGAACCAGATTGAGGAAAGAATTAAAGAACAGACGGCTGAAGGGGCCAATGTGAAGCAAGTTAAAAGAAAGTGGGAGGAAAACGGGGATAAGAATCACCAATACAACAACAATAGCAATTAGAACAATAATCGCAACAACTATCCCAACAATCACAACATCAATCGCAACTACAACAAACGGCCCAACAACAACAACAACAACAACAACAACAACAACAACAACAACAACATCAACTACAACAATCATCTCAACAACAATAACAACCGCAACAATAACAACAATCAGAAGCAGCTATGCTAAAGGTGTGAAAAGTATCACTCGGGGTTCTACACCAAATTTTTCAACAAGTGTAAAAGAAATGGTCATAGCGCGGCGAAGTGTGAGGTCTACGGGCCAGGGGTTAACAGAAAGAAAGGAACAAATGGTGTCGGAACGAGTAATGGCGGAACAAGTAGTGTTGGAGCAGGTTATGCCAATGTAGTTTGTTATAAATGTGGAAAACCGGGCCACATTATTAGAAATTGCCCGAACCAGGAGAACACGAATGGACAAGGCCGTGGAAGAGTTTTCAATATTAATGCGGCAGAGGTACAGGAAGACCCGAAGCTTGTTACGGGTACGTTTCTTATTGACAATAAATCTGCTTACGTTTTATTTGATTCGGGTGCGGATAGAAGCTATATGAGTAGAGAATTTTTGTGCTAAATTAAGTTGTCCATTGACGCCGTTGAATAGTAAATTTTTACTCGAATTAGCAAACGGTAAATTAATTTCAGCAGATTATATATGCCGGAATCGAGAAATTAAACTGAGTAGCGAAATATTTAAGATTGATTTGATACCAGTAGAGTTAGGGAGTTTTGATGTAATAGTTGGCATGGACTGGCTGAAGAAGATGAAAGCAGAGATCGTATGTTATAAAAATGCAATTCGCATTGTACGAGAAGAAGGAGAACCCTTAATGGTGTACGGAGAAAAGGGCAACACGAAGCTACATCTTATTAGTAATTTGAAGGCACAAAAACTAATAAGAAAAGGTTGCTATGCTGTTCTAGCCCACGTCGAGAAAGTACAAACTGAAGAAAAGAGCATCAATGATGTTTCCGTCGCAAAAGAATTTCCCGATGTATTTCCGAAAGAATTACCGGGACTACCTCCACATCCATCTATTGAATTTCAAATAGATCTTGTACCAGGAGCTGCACCAATAGCTCATGCTCCTTATAGACTCGCACCCAGCGAGACGAAAGAACTACAAAGCCAACTGCAAGAACTATTAGAATGTGGTTTCATTCGACCAAGCACATCACCATGGGGAGCTCCTGTTTTGTTTGTCAAGAAGAAGGATGGTACATTTAGGTTGTGTATTGACTACAGAGAGTTGAACAAACTTACCATCAAAAACCGTTATCCACTGCCGAGAATTGACGACTTATTTGATCAACTACAAGGCTCGTCGATTTATTCGAAGATCGATTTATGTTCTGGATATCATCAAATGCGAGTAAAGGAGGATGATATTCCAAAAACTTCTTTTAGGACGCGTTATGGTCATTACGAGTTTATGGTTATGCCGTTTGGATTGACTAACGCACCAGCTATGTTCATTGACCTTATGAACTGAGTATGTGGGCCATATCTTGACAAGTTTGTCATTGTTTTCATCGATGACATACTTATTTACTCAAAGAATGATCAAGAGCACGAAGAACATTTGAGAAAAGTGCTAGAAGTATTGAGGAAAGAAAAACTGTACGCTAAGTTTTCAAAGTGTGCATTTTGGTTAGAAGAAGTTCAATTCCTCGGTCACATAGTGAACAAAGAAGGTATCCAGGTGGACCCGGCAAAGATCGAAACCTTTGAAAAGTGGGAAACCCCGAAAACTCCAAAACACATACGCCAATTTTTAGGGCTGGCTGGTTATTACAGGAGATTCATCTAAGATTTTTCTAAAATAGCAAAACCCTTGACTGCATTAACGCATAAAGGGAAGAAATTTGAATGGAAGGATTAACAAGAGAAAGCATTTCAATTGTTGAAGAAAAAGTTAACTACGTCACCTATATTGTCATTACCTGAAGGGAATGATGATTTTGTGATATATTGTGACGCCTCAAAGCAAGGTCTCGGTTGTGTATTAATGCAACGAACGAAGGTAATTGCTTATGCGTCTAGACAATTGAAGATTCACGAGCAAAATTATACGACGCATGATTTGGAATTAGGCACGGTTGTTTTTGCATTAAAGACTTGGAGGCACTACTTATATGGGGTCAAAAGTATTATATATACCGACCACAAAAGTCTTCAACACATATTTAATCAGAAACAACTGAACATGAGGCAGCGTAGGTGGATTGAATTGTTGAATGATTATGACTTTGAGATTCGTTAGCACCCGAGGAAGGCAAATGTGGTAGCCGACGCCTTGAGTAGAAAGGACAGAGAATCCATTCGAGTAAAATCTATGAATATAATGATTCACAATAACCCTACTACTCAAATAAAGGAGGCGCAACAAGGAGTTTTAAAAGAGAGAAATTTAAATAATGAAATACCCAAAGGATCGGAGAAGCATCTTAATATTCGGGAAGATGGAACCCGGTATAGGGTTGAAAGAATTTGGGTACCAAAATTTAGAGATATGAGAGAAATGGTACTTAAAGAAGCTCATAAAACCAGATACTCAATACATCCTGGAACGGGGAAGATATACAAGGATCTCAAAAAACATTTTTGGTGGCCAGGTATGAAAGCCGATGTTGCTAAATACGTAGGGGAATGTTTGACGTGTTCTAAGGTCAAAGCAGAGCATCAGAAACCATCAGGCCTATTTCAACAGCCCGAAATCCTGGAATGGAAATGGGAAAACATTACCATGGATTTCATCACTAAATTGCCAAGGACTGCAAGTGGTTTTGATACTATTTGGGTAATAGTTGATCGTCTCACCAAATCAGCACACTTCCTGCCTATAAGAGAAGATGACAAGATGGAGAAGTTAGCACGACTGTATTTGAAGGAAGTCGTCTCCAGACATGGAATACCAATATCTATTATCTCTGATAGGGATGGCAGATTTATTTCAAGATTTTGGCAGACATTACAGCAAGCATTAGGAACTCGTCTAGACATGAGTACTACCTATCATCCACAAACTGATGGGCAGAGCGAAAGAACGATACGAACACTTGAAGACATGCTACGAGCATGTGTTATTGATTTAAGAAACAGTTGGGATCGACATCTACCGTTAGCAGAATTTTTCTACAACAACAGCTACCATTCAAGCATTGAGATGGCGCCGTTTGAAGCACTTTATGGTAGAAAGTGCAGGTCTCCAATTTGTTGGAGTGAAGTGGGGGATAGACAGATTACGGGTCCGAAACTAATACAAGAAACTACCGAGAAGATCATCCAAATTCAACAACGGTTGAAAACCGCCCAAAGTCGACAAAAGAGCTACGTCGACATTAAAAGAAAAGATATAGAATTTGAAATTGGAGAGATGGTCATGCTTAAGGTTGCACCTTGGAAAGGCGTTGTTCGATTTGGTAAATGAGGGAAATTAAATCCAAGGTATATTGGACCATTCAAGATTATTGATCGTGTCGGACCAGTAGCTTACCGACTTGAGTTACCTCCACAACTCGCGGCTGTACATAACACTTTTCATGTCTCGAATTTGAAGAAATGTTTTGTTAAAGAAGATCTCACTATTCCATTAGATGAAATCCAAATCAATGAAACACTTCAATTCATCGAAGAACCCGTCGAAATAATGGATCGTGAGGTTAAAAGACTTAAACAAAACAAGATACCAATTGTTAAGGTTCGATGGAATGCTCGTAGAGGACCCGAATTCACCTGGGAACGAGAAGATCAGATGAAGAAGAAATACCTGCACTTATTTCCAGAAGATACGTCAACACCTCCAACTGCTTAAAATTTCGGGACGAAATTTATTTAACGGGTAGGTACTGTAGTGACCCAAACTTTTCCATGTTTATATATATTAAATGAAATTGATATTTACATGATTAAGTGTTTCCAACATGTTAAGCAATCAAACTTGTTCAGACTTGATTAAATGAAATAAGTTTCATATAGACAATTGATCACCCAAGTTGACCGGCTATTCACGAACGTAACAAATTTGTAAAAACTACATGTTGTGGTATATATAGACATATATATATATATATATGGTTGACATGAGATTATGATGAGTAAGTATCTCACTAAGTATATTAACAATGTGTGATATACATAAGAAATGAGATTACTAAGTTAAGAAACTCGAAATGATATATATAACGATTATCGTTATGATAACGTCTACTAAATACATATGTATCATATTAAGATATTGATACACTATATTTAACATGATAAAATGATATTTAAATATATCATTAAGTGTGTTAACAATGAACTACATATGTAAAAACAAGACTACTAATTCAAGAATTACGAAACGCGACTTATATGTAACGATTATCGTTGTAACGATATTTTAATGTATATATCATATTAAGAGATATTCATACATCATAATATCATGATAATATAATAATTTAACATCTCATTTGGTTTAATAAACAATGGGTTAACAACATTTAACAAGACCGTTAACCTAAAGGTTTCAAAACAACACTTACATGTAACGACTAACGATGACTTAACGACTCAGTTAAAATGTATATACATGTAGTATTTTAATATGTATTCATACACTTTTGAAAGACTTCAAGACACTTATCAAAATACTTCTACTTAACAAAAATTCTTACAATTATATCCTCGTTCAGTTTCATCAACAATTCTACTCGTATGCACCCGTATTCGTACTCGTACAATACACAGCTTTTAGATGTATGTACTATTGGTATATACACTCCAATGATCAGCTCTTAGCAGCCCATGTGAGTCACCTAACACATGTGGGAACCATTATTTGGCAACTAGCATGAAATATCTCATAAAATTACAAAAACATGAGTAATCATTCATGACTTATTTACATGAAAACAAAATTACATATCCTTTATATCTAATCCATATACCAACGACCAAAAATACCTACAAACACTTTCATTCTTCAATTTTATTCATCTAATTAATCTCTCTCAAGTTCCATCTTCAAGTTCTAAGTGTTCTTCATAAATTCTACAAGTTCTAGTTTCATAAAATCAAGAATACTTCCAAGTTTGCTAGCTTACTTCCAATCTTGTAGAGTGATCATCCAACCTCAAGAAATCTTTCTTATTTACAGTAAGATATCTTTCTAATACAAGGTAATACTCATATTCAAACCTTGATTCAATTTCTATAACTATAACAATCTTATTTCGAGTGGAAATCTTACTTGAACTTGTTTTCGTGTCATGATTCTACTTCAAGAACTTTCAAGCCATCCAAGATCCTTTGAAGCTAGATCCATTTGTCTCTTTTCTAGTAGGTTTATCCACAAAACTTGAGGTAGTAATGATGTTCATAACATCATTCGATTCATACATATAAAGCTATCTTATTCGAAGGTTTAAACTTGTAATCACTAGAACATAGTTTAGTTAATTCTAAACTTGTTCACAAACAAAAGTTAATCCTTCTAACATGACTTTTAAAATCAAATAAACACATGTTTTATATCTATATGATATGCTAACTTAATGATTTAAAACCTGGAAACACGAAGAACACCGTAAAACCGGACATACGCCGTCGTAGTAACACCGCGGGCTGTTTTGTGTTAGTTAATTAAAAACTATGATAAACTTTGATTTAAAAGTTGTTATTCTAGGAAAATGAGTTTTCTAATGAACATGAAACTATATCCAAAAATCATGGTTAAACTCAAAGTGAAAGTATGTTTTCCAAAATGGTCATCAAGATGTCGTTTTTTCGACGGAAATGACTACCTCTTAGTAATTGACATGTAACTTAAATTTTTGACTATATACCTATACCTTTTCTGTTTAGATTCTTAAATTAGAGTTCAATATGAAACCATAGCAATTTGATTCACTCAAAACGGATTTAAAATGAAGAAGTTATGGGTAAAACAAGATTGGATATTTTTTTGATTTTGTAGCTACGGGAAATATTAACAATTCTATACAAATCATATCCTAGCTAACTTATATTGTATTATAAATGTATTCTAATATATTATGTAATCTTGGGATAACATAGACACATATACAATGTTTCGGCCTATCATGTCGACACATCTATATATATTTCGGAACAACCATAGACACTCTATATGTGAATGTTGGAGTTAGCTATACAGGGTTGAGGTTGATTCCAAAATATATATAGTTTGAGTTGTGATCCATACTGAGATATGTATACACTGGGTCGTGGATTGATTCAAGATAATATATATCGATTTATTTCTGTACATCTAACTGTGGACAACTAGTTGTAGGTTACTAACGAGGACAGCTGACTTAATACACTCAAATCTTTAAAACATAACAAAAATGGTTGTAATTATATTTTGATCATACTTTGATATATATGTACATATTTGTATAGGTTCGTGAATCGATCCGTGGCCAAGTCTTATTTCCGAGGAAGGAAATATCTGTGAAAGTGAGTTATAGTCCCACTTTTAAAATCTAATATTTTTGGGATGAGAATACATGCAGGATTTATAAATGATTTACAAAATAGACACAAGTACGTGAAACTACATTCTATGGTTGAATTATCGAAATCGAATATGCCCCTTTTTATTAAGTCTGGTAATCTAAGAATTAGGGAACAGACACCCTAATTGACGCGAATCCTAAAGATAGATCTATTGGGCCTAACAAACCCCATCCAAAGTACCGGATGCTTTAGTACTTCGAAATTTATATCATATCCGAAGGGTGTCCCGGAATGATGGGGATATTCTTATATATGCATCTTGTTAATGTCGGTTACCAGGTGTTCACCATATGAATGATTTTTATCTCTATGTATGGGATGTGTATTGAAATATGAAATCTTGTGGTCTATTGTTACGATTTGATATATATAGGTTAAACCTATAACTCACCAACATTTTTGTTGACGTTTAAAGCATGTTTATTCTCAGGTGAATACTAAGAGCTTCCGCTATTGCATACTAATATAAGGACAAGATTTGGAGTCCATGCTTGTATGATATTGTATAAAAACTGCATTCAAGAAACGTATTTCGATGAAACATATTTGTATTGTAAACCATTATGTAATGGTCGTGTGTAAACAGGATATTTTAGATTATCATTATATGATAATCTACGTAAAGCTTTTTAATCCTTTATTGACGAAATAAAGGTTATGGTTTGTTTTAAAAATGAATGCAGTCTTTGGAAAAACGTCTCATATAGAGGTCAAAACCTCGCAACGAAATCAATTAATATGGAACGTTTTTAATCAATAAGAATGGGACATTTCACCTTTGAAGCTAAATCATTTCTTGTCACTTCCAGTAGGTTTACCTACTAAACTTGAGGTAGTAATTATGTTCATAACATCATTCGATTCATACATATAAAACTATCTTATTCGAAGATTTAAACTTGTAATCACTAGAACATAGTTTAGTTAATTCTAAACTTGTAATCACTATTTTTGCTTGTTGTAGCTACGTGAAAATTGGTAACAAATCTATATTAATCATATCCTAGCTAACTTATATTGTATTATATATGTATTCTAATATATTATGTAATCTTAGGATACCATAGACACGTATGCAAATGTTTTGACATATCATATCGACCCATGTATATATATTATTTGGAACAACCATAGACACTCTATATGCAGTAATGTTGGAGTTAGCTATACAGGGTTGAGGTTGATTCCAAAAATATATATGCTTTGAGTTGTGATCTAGCCTGAGATGTGTATACACTGGGTCGTGGATTGATTCAAGATAATATATCGATTTATTTCTGTACATCTAATTGTGGACAACTAGTTGTAGGTTACTAATGAGGACAACTGACTTAATAAACTTAAAACATTAAAACGTTTTAAAAATGTTGTAAATATATTTTGAACATACTTTGATATATATGTACATATTTTTTATAGGTTCGTGAATCGACCAGTGGCCAAGTCTTACTTCCCGATGAAGTAAAAATCTGTGAAAGTGAGTTATAGTCCCACTTTTAAAATCTAATATTTTGGGATGAGAATACATGCAATTTTATAAATGTTTTACAAAATAGACACAAGTAATTGAAACTACATTATATGGGTGAATGATCGAAGCCGAATATGCCCCTTTTGCTTGGTAACCTAAGAATTAGTAAACCGATCTACTAATTGACGCGAATCCTAAAGATAGATCTATTGGGCCTAACGAACCCCATCCAAAATACCGAATGCTTTAATACTTCGAATTCGTTTTTATCATGTTCGAAGGATTTTCCAGAATGATAGGGGATATTCTTATATGCATCTTGTTAATGTCGATTACCAGGTGTTCACCATATGAATGAATTTTATCTCTATGTATGGGATGTATATTGAAATATGAAATCTTGTGGTCTATTATTATGATTTGATAATATATAGGTTAAACCTATAACTCACCAATATTTTTGTTGACGTTTTAAGCATGTTTATTCTCAGGTGATTATTAAGAGCTTCCGCTGTTGCATACTAAAATAAGGACAAGATTTGGAGTCCATGCTTGTATGATATTATGTAAAAACTGCATTCAAGAAACTTATTTTTTGATGTAATATATTCTTATTGTAAACCATTATGTAATGGTCGTGTGTAAACGGTATATTTTAGATTATCAATACTTGATAATCTACATAATGCTTTTAAACCTTTATCGATAAAATAAAGGTTATGGTGGTTTTAAAAATGAATGCAGTCTTTGAAAAACGTCTCATATAGAGGTCCAAACCTCGTGACGAAATTAATTAATATGGAACGTTTATAATCAATATGAATGGGACATTTCATTTTTATGCTACAAACCATAATCTTTATTATAACCAAAGGCTTAAACAACATAATAATGATTATCGTTTAGCGATAATCTTAATCTTACAAACTTTACATTTGATAATAACAATATGATTTCCTACATATTTCACATTACAAATCTTTCGGTATGCAGTTTTATTTTTGACACAAATATGCATACTCCAAATCTTGCTTAAATTCGGCATAATGCAGCGGAAGCTTTTATTTATCACCTGAGAATAAACATACTTAAAACGTCAACATAAAGTTGGTGAGATATAGGTTTAATGCTAGCAGCGTTATAAATATAGGCCACAAAATTTCATATACATAAACGTTTTAGTAAAAATATTCTAAGTGGTTGAGCACTTGATAACCATACTTAACATGTAATCAACGTCGCATATTTCCTTTATTATGAAATCTCACTACACTCTACCAAGTGTAGTCACCGAAATGAAGTACTGTGCAACCGTTGAATACTGGTCGTCCAGTCCAGTTGGGGTTGTCAGGCCCGACAGATCTATCAACAGGATTCGCGTTTACAATACCGCATGTAAATAGTAGTTACCTAGTTACAGGGAAGTATGCCAGTGGTACAACTCAACGTAGAATATATATTTTTAATCACTTGTGTCCATAACGTAAATCATAAAATGCATGTATTCTCATCCCGAAATATTTCGAGTTTAAAAGTGGGACTATATACTCACTTTTGCCTTGAAGATATTTAACACGACTTGGTCTCAATAGATATCACGAACCTAACCATATATAATATATCAACATATATTCTTTTCAAATAATCGTTACATGTATACTTATAATACTTTTGATATCTAATAGTCCGTAGTTAGCAGTCCGATGTTAGTGGTCCATAATTAGTTGCTCAATAAAATAAATAAAGACCCCATCGTATTCGTATTGATTGGAATTAATCTCAACCCATGGTACCGTGTTGTCAAATGACGTGTTGCGTACATAAAGTACCGTGTTGTCAAATGACGTGTTGCGTACAATCATGTGGTCTTATAATTAATCTTCTCGTGTTGTTTACGGGTGGTCCTGAAATATGTAAAATCAAATCATGAGTAAATATATATAAAATATCATGTTAATTAGCCAAGATATGATTAGTTTGGTTTTAGTCAAAATATTTTCGTAGCTAAACTAGCTTCGGATACCCGATTTTGTTTTAGTCGTAGTTTCTTCAATACAACTCCGTTTTTGTTGGTTCAACTTGCCACTTCCTTGGATCGAGCCATTATTTATGAATATGAACTGTAAATACCTTGGTTTGCATTCAAAATCACAGGTTATAGGTCAAACTTTGGTGAATCTTATGAAAGTGATCATTTCCGTAGTAAAAACAACATCTCGATGATTATTTTTACAAAAATACTTACACTTTGAGTTATACCATGAGATTTTTATATATTAACATATTCATAAAAAATATCATTTTTCCAGAATATAAACTTCCAATTCAAAGCTTGAGATAGTTTTTAATTATCCAACCCAAAATAGCCCCCGATTGCACTCCAACGATGTAGATTCAGTTTTATGGTGTTCTTTATAAAATCAAGTTGTATCTTGTTAAGTTAGCATATTATTATGATATATTACAGGTCTTGAAGTGTTTTAAAAGTCAAGTTAGAAGGATCTATTTAGTTTGCAAACAAGTTTGAAATCATTCAAACTATGTTCTTGTGGTTATAATTTATATATTCTTAGTAAGATAGTTATAATTGAACAAGATGATGAACAAAGGTTATACCTCAAGTATGATGCAGAAAGTTACTGAATAAACAAGATATGAACTTGTTCTTGATTACTTGGAAGATTAAGAAGTGAAATCATGAAAGAAACAAAGGTTGTAAGTAAGTTTATATCTTGATTTAAGATAATTAACTTACATGAATTGAATCAAAGTTTAAACATAGTTTTACCTTGATTATGAAGCTAGAAACTTATGAAGACCTTGAAGAACACTTGAAGGTTGAAGATGAGAGAGTTTAGAAGATAATTTATCTTGAAATAAAGTTGATATGGAAGTATATGTATGTATATAAAAACGTGTATATGCATGTGTATATATAGATTCTAAGTTTTGATTTTTAGCTCATAAGTCTTCCTAGATGTTAACACTTGATCCCACATGTTGTTGACTAACAAAGGCTGCTAAGAGCAAATAATTGAGGTCTAATAATTGATATTTATCAATAGTAAATACATCTAGAAGCTGCGTATAATACGGTCACATATACCCTAGGTATACGTGTAGAAATTTTGAGGAAACGGAACGAGAATTCAAATATAACTATCTTTTGTGAATATACTTATATTGTTTTATGTATTTAAGCCCTTTAAAAGTGATTAAATATGTATTTATACAATACTTGTATAAGCATTATAGGTTATAGGTATATATGTCAAAGAACGTTACGTATAGTTACCGTTTTGAAAACTTAAGTTAGTAGTCTCAAAGTATACTTATAACTCATTGTTATTAGTACACAATGAGATGTTAAACCATCCTTAGATCATGTTAAATATGTATATGTACACAATCGTATAATTATTGTATGTTATATAGTTCGTGATATCATCGGTCAAATTGGACGGTCAAACGTTGTGTAAAACTCCTTTCAAAAACACAAGACTCAACAATTTTGATTTCTTATCATGTTGGTAATGTTTAATTTATGTTAATATTAATCTTATATGTATAAAACGATCGGAAAAATCCGGGTCGTTACATGGAAATAGAAAACGAGAGTGCAGCTGTAATAGCCTACACAATTCATGAATTTGATGGAGGTAATTGAGGTGGTTGAAAGGTTCGAACAAACAGAATAGAAACAAACGGTGTAGCAGCCCTTGGTGATCATAAATCGTAAGATCATTGGTTCAATGGTGTTTGGTTGTGGTTTGAAACAATATATATATATATATATATATATATATATATATATATATATATATATATATATATATATATATATATATATATATATATATATATATATATCTGAGGAAAATAGTGTAACAGTAGCAGTAGCACTTACGATGGTTTTTGATCAGAAAAATGAAGTGCAACAGCAATAAACAAGATCAATTAGTAAACAGATCGGCAGTAGCTTTAAATGATAAGGGGGTTTCAATTTTATTTTTTGTGAGTATCGATCAAATTTGATGGTGTGGGTTTAGGGTTGTTCGAACGTACACATGAGCTTGTTTGGATTTCGAATATAGAACGTGAAGTATGCAGTCGTGGGTGATGATGATCGTGGGTTTAATCGGTTAGTAACCAAAATTAGTGAAAGGGTCGATCATGATGGTTTAATAGATTGATGATCGAATGAGTGTTCGATAATGTTCTTGGTATTGTTTAACAGGTGGTTACCGATGGGTGTATGAGGGTGGTAGTTGTCCATGAAGTTGGTGTTCTTAAGTGGTGTTTGAGTTTGAAACAGGAAAACAGAAGTGGATGATGGTTGTAAGGTTGTGGTGGGTTTCGAATACTAGAGAAAACAGGAGAATATGAGTATTAGAAGAACTCTTAGGTGTTGATAGTCGACACAGAAAAACAGAAAACAAATTGTAATAAGGAAGGTAGTCAATAGATGAGGTGGTCATGGGTTGAGGGTGAAGATGGCGAAAGAGAAGAAGACCAAAGGTGGTGTGTTGTTCATGATGATAAACGTTGGAGGTTGGCGATTATGATGGGTGATGGAAAGTGTGGTTCATCATGGTGAGGTGATATGGTGGTTTGAGAATGGTGACGGAGCTCGATCAAAATAGAAAAACAGAAACTTAGAGTGGGTTGAGGTGTATGCCGTTATATGTCTTGTCTGTGTGCATATATAAGGGATGAGATAGATAGTACGATCGAATTAAACTAATACCATGCACCGACACCTCCACTTTTTCCACTTTAACTTTATCTTGTTGACATTAAATCACAAGTGGCACAGGAAAAATAGAAAAACGAGTTCAGATAGGGATATGTAAAGATTTATAAAGATAGAAAAAAATTTGACAATGATGGATAACAATTTAAGAAAGTGGATGTAAATGGTCATGTAGTAGCAATAGTAGAAAATGGTGTCTTGGGTTTAATTGGATAGAAAAAGTAAGAAAAGGAAACAGTTGACATGATATGATACTTTTGGTGGTTTTTAGAGATGAAGTTTGAATAAGTGTGGTTGAAAGGACCCGTTCATATACATTATAAACGATTCACAATAGTTGATTACATTGCAAGGTATTTGACCTCTATATGATACATTTTACAAACATTGCATTCGTTTTTAAAAGACAAACTTTCTTTACATCGAAAATTGACAGGTATGCATACCATTTCATAATATCCACTATCCAACTATAAATTGATTTAATAATAATCTTTGATGAACTCAATGACTCGAATGCAACGTTCTTCGAAATATGCTATGAAAGACTCCAAGTAATATCTTTAAAATGAGCAAATGCACAGCGGAAGATTTCTTTAACACCTGAGAATAAACATGCTTTAAAGTGTCAACCAAAAGGTTGGTGAGTTCATTAGTTTATCATAATCATTTATTTCCATCATTTTAATAGACCATAAGTATTTCATTTCCAGTTCTCATAAATATACGTCTCATGCATAGAGACAAAAATAATCATTCATATGGTGAACACCTGGTAACCGACATTAACTAGATACATATAAGAATATCCCCTATCATTCCGGGATCCTCCTTCGGACATGATATAAATTTCGAAGTACTAAAGCATCCGGTACTTTGGATGGCGTTTGTTAGGCCCAATAGATCTATCTTTAGGATTCGCGTCAATTAGGGTGTCTGTTCCCTAATTCTTAGATTACCAGACTTTAATAAAAAGGGGCATATTCGATTTCGATAATTCAACCATAGAATGTAGTTTCAATTACTTGTGTCTATTTCGTCAAACATTTATAAAAGCACATGTATTCTCAGTCCCAAAAATATAAAGGGTAAAAAGGCAAATGAAACTCACCATACTGTATTTCATAGTAAAAATACATATAACGTCATTGAACAAGTGCAAGGTTGGCCTCGGATTCACGAACGTATCAATATTGAGATTCAATATTGCAGGAAAGGTACGTAGACGCAACAGAAATGATAAACACTATATTGACCTCACGAGCATACCCATGAACCATACTTAATCACTTCCATAGCTATAACCCATAATTTCCTTAATCCTATTGATAATGCTAAATACGAACATATATTTCATAGCATTATTCCTCAAGAAAGACAAGCTTTTAGTTGCAATTGTTCTATTTACAAGTGATATTCGTTTAAATAATAAAAGGTGAAGACAAAAGACAGATTCGACGAATTGAAGACGCAAACGACCAAAAAAGCTCAAAAGTACAAAATACAATCAAAGAGGTTCCAATTATTGATAAGAAACGTCTCGAAATTACAAGAGTACAAGATTCAAAACGCAAAGTACAAGATATTAAATTGTACGCAAGGACGTTCGAAAATCCGGAACCGGGACATGAGTCAACTCTCAACGCTCGACGCAACGGACTAAAAATTACAAGTCAACTATGCACATAAATATAATATAATATTTAAATAATTCTTATAATTATTTATATATTATATAATATATTATAAACCGTCGGCAAGAAAGACTCCAAAAGGAGTGAGCTGTAATTTCAATCTCCGCGACTCGCGGAGTTTGAAGGTAAAAATGCCGCGAGTCACGGAGCCCCAAAGTCTGAAACACCCTATAAAAGCAAACGAATTCTGATCGCAAAAACCATCCATCATATATCCATCTCTCTATCTATATCGTATATATTTATATTTATATTTTAATTTTAATTTTAATCCTAATAATAAGGGTATGTTAGCGAATGTTGTAAGGGTGTAAGTCGAAATTATGTCCGTGTAACGCTACGCTATTTTTAATCATTGTAAGTTATGTTCAACCTTTTTAATTTAATGTCTCGTAGCTAAGTTATTATTATGCTTATTTAATCCAAAGTAATCATGATGTTGGGCTAATTACTAAAATTGGGTAATTGGGCTTTGTACCATAATTGGGGTTTGGACAAAAGAACGACACTTGTGGAAATTAGACTATGGGCTATTAATGGGTTTTATATTAACTAAACAATACCTTGTTAATTTAATATACAAACTTATAATTCGACGTATTTATATATAACCACATACGCTTGACTGGGTACGGTGGGCGGGATATCTATAAATACCAATAATTATTCATTTTACCGGACACGGAACTGGATTAATAGTTAATAGACTTGTTGAAACAGGGGTGAATTACATTCAAGGGTAATTGGTGTAATTGTTAACAAAGTAGTAAAACCTTGGTTTACACGCAGTCGATAACCTGGTGTATTCATTAAACAAAGTATTAAAACCTTGTTACAATTCGAATCCCCAATTAGTTGGAATATTTGACTTCGGGAATAAGAATAATTTGACGAAGGCTTTCGCTCTTTATATTTATGACTGATGGACTATTATGGACAAATCCGTATGGACATATTAAATAATCCAGGACAAAAGACAATTAACCCATGGGCATAAAACTAAAATCAACACGTCAAACATCATGATTACGGAAGTTTAAATAAGCATAATTCTTTTATTTCATATTTAATTTCCTTTATTTTATATTTAATTGCACTTCTAATTATCGCATTTTATTTATTGTAATTGTATTTAATTGCACTTTTAATTATCGTACTTTTTAATTATCGCAAGTTTATTTTATCGCATTTTTATTAAGTGCAATTTCATTATCGTTATTTACTTTACACTTTAAATTAAGTCTTGTATTTATTTATTATTTTACATTTGGTTTTAACTGCGACTAAAGTTTTAAAATCGACAAACCGGTCATTAAACGGTAAAAAAAACCCCCTTTATAATAATAATATTACTTGTATATATATTTGTATTTTTATAAAAGTAAACTAATATAGCGTTAAGCTTTGTTTAAAAAGATTCCCTGTGGAACGAACCGGACTTACTAAAAACTACACTACTGTACGATTAGGTACACTGCCTATAAGTGTTGTAGCAAGGTTTAAGTATATCCATTCTCTAAATAAATAAATATCTTGTGTAAATTGTATCGTATTTAATAGTATTTCGTAGTAAATATATAACTATTTTGTACCCCTTTGCTTTAACATCAAGTATTTTTGGCGCCGCTGCCGGGGAATCGCTTAAAAGCCGGAAGCGCAACGCTAATATAATAAAAAAAAAACGCGTCAATTTAAACTGTACCAGAGTTGAATTTTGGAACCCCGCGACTCGCGGGGTTTGCTGCTTCGAATACCGCAACTTGCGGAGCTTTTTCTGACACGCCTGCCAGAAACACTAATCGCATTTAATACGGAGTAATAATTATTATTATTAATTAATTAAGATTTAGGTTTTAATTAAATTAATATTTAATTTTAATCATTTAGTTATATTAAGTTTTAATTAGTTTTATTTATATATTTAAATTAATCCTTTTATAAAATAATATAAAAATAATATTTTTATAAAAATTGTACTTTTTATCAACTTTAAGTATATTTTTATATTTTGTCCCTTTTTAATCGTTTTAGCGTAATATTTGTATTTTTAGCTCATATTTAGTTTTAAACTTAGTTTTTGCCATATTTATTTTTACTTCTAGATTTTTAGGCTTTGCCGTAGAATTCCTTAAGTGCTTTTTCTTTAAACTAAGATTTAGGTGCTTTAGAATTTTGCGACGCCTTTTTAAGTTTTAGTTTCTTTTTAAGTTATTTCCATTTGGGATTTAGTTTTTCCTGTAAGCTTTAATATTTTTAGACGACCTTTACCTATGTATCAATTATCATTCCAATTAGTAATCTCAATTTGCGATTATAATTTTAAGTTAGTTGTAGTAATAAGGTTAGGTTAGTCAAGTGTTTTTAAGTTTTATAAGTTTCTTTTATTTTTTCGTCACCTTTTATTTTTCAACCATTTTTCTTTTTCGACCTTTTTCGACGAGCTCTTTTTCTTTCTTATTTCTCGCTATTCTAGTTTTAGGACATAGATTTTTATTCTACTTCTTATCTAAATTTCTTAAAATTACGAAAATTTATTTTAAGTGGTTAAATTAATAGACATCAAAATTTTCTGGTTCGTAGTAATAGTTGGATTTGTACGTGGACCGGGTTATTGGAGCCAAACAGTCCTCAATTATATTGAGACCAAACGAATCCTGCCCCTCTGCTGCATCTTTTGGCTATTCGAAACGTGGGCAAAATCAGAAAAGTCTATTGATTGGATAACTTATTATAATTTTTCTTTCCTTTTAAAAACTAATAGGATATTCAGTGAATGCACCGAGCAAGACGTTCACCACCTTTTGTACGTTCACCACCTGTAACTAGATCAAGACCTTTAGCAAATATTACTGCCGTTGATTTTTCTTTAGAATCGTCATCCAGTCGACCAAGTACTCCAGTTCAAATTTCCGATAATCCATTTTTTGAACCCGACCTCACAATTGAGAATCCGGAGAATATTCAGGAACGATTCGTAGATCCTGAACCACTAAACTTTCCTCCGGAACCACCAATCATTCAAACAGAGATTGTTGAGGAACGAACCATTAAATCAGAATCCTCTAGTGATTCCGATTCAACAAATTCAATTATGGAAAATCTGGAACCTTTAAGTATGGAAGACCGAATGAGAGCTAAACGCACTGGCCAAGGTCACGCAATTACTCATCCAGACATTAATGCGCCAGATTATGAAATCAAAGGACAAATTCTACACATGGTGACTAATCAATGCCAATTTAGTGGTGCGCTGAAGGAAGATCCAAATGAACATCTACGTACCTTTAATAGGATCTGCACACTATTTAAAATCCCAAAAGTTGAGGATGAACAGATATATCTCATGTTATTTCCCTGGACATTAATGGGAGAAGCCAAAGATTGGTTAGAATCGTTACCTGAAGGGGCGATTGATACATGGGACATATTAGTTGAAAAATTTCTTAAACAATTCTTTCCGACATCTAAAGCCGTAAGACTTCAAGCAGAAATTGTTACGTTCACACAGAAGCCAAATGAAACTCTATATGAGGCGTGGACAAGATATGGAAAGTTATTAAGAGGATGTCCGCAACATGGTTTAGACACCTGTCGAATAGTACAAATATTCTACCAAGGATGCGACATCACTACAAGGAAAGACATAGATATAGCAGCTGGTGGTTCTATTATGAAGAAAACCGAAACTGATGCTTACAAAATTATTGATAACACTGCTTCCCACTCACATGAGTGGCACCAAGAAAAAGATATCGTTAGATCATCTAAAGCAGCTAGAGCCGATTCTAGCCATGACTTAGATTCCATTTCTGCAAAGATAGATGATGTCGAGAGACGAATGGAAAAGATGACTAAAGATATTCACTCAATACGAATTAGTTGTGAGCGGTGTGGAGGACCACATTTGACAAAAGATTGTCTCAGTATTGAATTAACAATGGAACAAAGAGAGAATATTTCATACATAAACCAAAGGCCTGGAAATAATTATCAGAATAATTATCAACCACCAAGACCGATTTACAATCAAAACCAGAATTATAACAGAAATATTCCATACAACAACCAACAAGGTCCTAGCAATCAACAAGTATCCAATAATAATTACAATCAGCAAAGACCTAATTTTCAAAACAAACCACCACAACAAACCGATGATAAAAAGCCGAATTTAGAAGATATGATGACGAAGCTAGTTGAAACTCAAACTCAGTTTTTCATATCTCAGAAACAAACCAATGAACAAAATGCTCAAGCATTTAGAAATCAACAAGCTTCTATTCAAAATATGGAACAAGAAGTAAGTAACCTAGCAAGGTTAATAGGTGAAAGAAAACCGGGAAGTCTACCTAGTGATACAAATGCTAACCCCCGGAATGAAACAGCTAAAGCTATTACCACAAGAAGTGGTACAACACTTAAACCACCTGAAATACCTGTAACTTCTGATGAAGCTATTCCTACTCCACAAGAACCACAACCTGATCAAGATAAGGAAAAAGAACCGTTAGTTGAAAAGGTTAATGATGATAACACAGTTAAGGCTAAACCTTATGTTAAACCATACCAACCACCACTTCCTTACCCGAGTAAAATGAAGAAAGAGAAACTTGAAGCCGAGCAATCCAAATTCTTGGATATGTTTAAACAGATAAATGTAAATCTTCCTTTCATTGATGTAATTTCAGGAATGCCTAGATATGCTAAATTCTTGAAAGATCTAATTTCAAATAGAAAGAAAATGGAAGAACTCTCGACTGTTACCATGAATGCTAATTGTTCAGCAGTGCTGTTGAATAAGATACTAGAAAAACTATCTGATCCAGGAAGTTTCACAATTCCATGT
Organism: Rutidosis leptorrhynchoides; assembly: GCF_046630445.1. Lineage (NCBI taxonomy): Eukaryota > Viridiplantae > Streptophyta > Magnoliopsida > Asterales > Asteraceae > Rutidosis > Rutidosis leptorrhynchoides. The sequence continues at coordinate 336,646,668 of NC_092343.1, read as the reverse complement.
TTTCTGGGTAGTCTTAGTTCAATAGAAGCATTAGCAGACTTAGGTGCTAGTATAAATCTAATGCCGTATTCACTATACGCTAAACTAGACCTTGGAGAATTGAAACCAACTAGAATAAGCATACAACTAGCCGATAGATTAATAAAATATCCTAGAGGGATAATGGAGAACATGCTAGTTAAAGTTGGTACTTTAGTATTTTCAGTAGATTTTGTTGTTCTGGACATGGAAGAAGATTCTCAAGTTCCTCTCATATTAGGAAGACCATTCTTAAACACGGCTAAAGCAATGATAGACGTGTTCGGTAAGAAACTGACCTTAAGCATAGAAGATGAGAGTGTTACCTTTTTAGTTGATAGAGCAATGCAACAACCGCAATCTGCAGATGATACATGTTATTATATTCAAACTATAGATGCACATGCAGAATTATTAGAAGAATTTCCAGAATTACAAGGAACAGGAGAATGTTCTTTAGGAGGAGATAATGAACCAATTGATGAAGCTGAAATGTTAGCTACACTTATAGCTAATGGATATGAACCAACAACAGAAGAAATTCAAATGCTAAAAGAAGAAGACAGATATCGATACAAATCATCGATAGAAGAACCTCCGAAATTAGAGTTAAAGCCACTTCCAAACCATTTGGATTACGCTTATTTACATGGTGAATCTGAATTACCTGTAATAATATCGTCTTCTCTTACTGAAAATGAGAAATCACAACTCATTTCTGTGTTGAAAGCTCATAAACCAGCCATTGCATGGAAGATTCATGATATTAAAGGAATAAGTCCTTCGTATTGCACACATAAAATCCTTATGGAAGAAGGTCATAAAACGTATGTGCAACGCCAACGAAGACTAAATCCTAATATGCAAGATGTAGTTAAGAAAGAGATTATTAAACTGCTAGATGCAGGTTTAATTTATCCAATCTCTGATAGTCCATGGGTAAGCCCAGTTCAATGCGTGCCTAAGAAGGGTGGCATGACTGTCATTACAAATGAGAAAAATGAGCTTATTCCTACTAGGACCGTAACAGGATGGCGTGTATGTATTGATTATAGAAAATTAAATGACGTCACCAGAAAAGATCACTTCCCCTTACCTTTCATTGATCAAATGTTGGAAAGATTAGCCGGAAATAATTACTATTGTTTTCTAGATGGATTTTCCGGATATTTTCAAATTCTAATAGCACCCGAAGATCAAGAGAAAACCACATTCACGTGCCCTTATGGTACTTTTGCTTACAAACGCATGCCATTTGGACTTTGCAACGCCCCTGCAACCTTTCAAAGGTGTATGATGGCGATTTTTCACGACATGATAGAAGAATGCATGGAAGTTTTTTTGGATGACTTTTCAGTCTTCGGTGATACATTTGAATCATGTCTAGTTAATCTTGAACGAATGATTATTAGATGCGAACAATCAAATCTAGTACTTAATTGGGAGAAATGCCATTTCATGGTTAAAGAAGGCATCGTTCTTGGTCATAAAATTTCAAAAGAAGGAATTGAAGTGGATAGAGCTAAAGTAGATGTAATTGCTAAACTTCCACATCCCACCAATGTTAGAGGAGTTAGGAGTTTTCTAGGGCATGCCGGTTTTTACCGACGTTTCATAAAAGATTTTTCTAAAATTGCCACTCCTATGAATAAACTCCTAGAAAAGGATGCTCCATTCATCTTTTCAGATGAGTGTATCAAATCTTTTAATATTCTTAAAGAGAAACTAACTAATGCGCCGATCATGATAACACCAAATTGGAATCTACCATATGAACTAATGTGCGATGCAAGTGATTTTGCAATGGGAGCCGTTTTAGGACAAAGGATTGAAAAACGATTTCAACCTATATATTATGCTAGTAAGACGTTACAAGGAGCACAAACAAACTATACAACTACTGAAAAAGAACTCCTTGCTATTGTCTTTGCTTTTGACAAATTTCGATCATATCTCGTTCTAGCAAAAATGGTGGTCTATACCGACCATTCTGTTCTTAGATACCTATTTTCGAAACAAGATGCTAAACCAAGATTAATCCGTTGGATCTTACTCTTACAAGAGTTTGATATTGAAATCCGAGATAAAAGAGGAGCAGAAAATCTCGCCGCTGATCATCTTTCTCGTCTTGAAAATCCCGAATTAGAAGTTCTAAATGAATCGGCCATACAAGACAACTTTCCTGATGAATATCTATTGAAGATAGATAGATTATAAAGAAATTCCATGGTTTGCAGACTATGCAAACTACTTAGTTTGTGGATTCCTTGAAAAAGGATTATCGTACCAAAGACGAAAGAAATTCTTCAGTGATATAAAACACTATTTTTGGGAAGATCCACATCTGTTTAAAAGTTGTCCCGATGGAATAATACGCCGATGTGTATTTGGAGATGAAGCTAGTAAAATTCTAAACCATTGTCACACAGGACCAACAGGAGGGCATTATGGGCCTCAACTAACATCAAGAAAAGTTTATGATGCTGGATTCTATTGGCCTACAATTTACAAAGACGCACACCTTCTTTGCAAATCCTGTGATGCTTGTCAAAGGGCCGGAAAAATAAGTCAACGTGATGAAATGCCACAAAATGTCATCCAAGTATGTGAAGTATTTGACATTTGGGGTATTGACTTTATGGGTCCATTTCCAAAATCTCATAATAATCTCTATATTCTCGTAGCCATTGATTATGTATCTAAATGGGCGGAAGCACAAGCTCTCCCAACTAAAGATGCACGAGCTGTAGTCAATTTTTTAAAACGTCTTTTTGCAAGGTTTGGAACACCGAAAGCTTTAATAAGTGATCGTGGTACTCATTTCTGTAATAATCAACTTGAGAAAGTTCTTAAAAGATATGGAGTAACTCATAAAATCTCCAACGCATATCATCCACAAACAAGTGGACAAGTTGAAAATACCAACCGAGCTTTAAAACGTATTCTAGAGAAAACCGTAGGATCAAATCCGAAGGAATGGTCCATTAAATTGGAGGATGCACTCTGGGCTTTTAGAAAAGCCTACAAAACTCCAATTGGAACCACACCTTTTAGACTTGTTTATGGAAAAGCATGTCATCTTCCAGTAGAAATTGAACACAAAGCATTTTGGGCTTTGAAGACATGTAATCTTGATTTACATGAAGCTGGACGTCTACGATTAAGTCAACTAAACGAATTAGAAGAATTAAGACATGAAGCATACGAAAATTCGTTAATCTATAAAGAAAGAACGAAGAAATGGCATGATAAAAGAATCAGAAGTTCAAAAGAATTTAAGGAAGGAGACAGAGTTCTTCTTTTCAATTCACGATTCAAGCTATTTCTTGGAAAATTGAAATCAAGATGGTCTGGACCATTCATAGTCAAAAGAGTTTTCCCATACGGAATGATAGAATTAATAAATTCAAATGGGATTGAATTTAAAGTTAATGGTTACAGAGTTAAACATTACATACATGGTCCGATGGAAGTTGACAATGAAGTTAATCATAATTACACCACCCAAGAAAACCTTCAAAATGAAAACATAAATATGTTATCAACAACATATGAAAAATCAAAAGTGGAATATAGGGAGGATTCAAATTTGAGTGATGAAGAAGAATTCCTATACAAACCTCCTATTCCAAGAAACAAAGAAAAATGTGAACAAGAAATTCAAATAGAAATGAAAGAACCAAGGAAAGAACACCCGAAAAAGGTTTACAAACCAACTCGACTTACTAAAGCAGGAGACCCGGGTGAATTTATCATTTCTTGCTTACTTAATGATGGTGCTGTATATAATGGACTCGCAGATTTAGGAGCAAGTGCAAATATTATGCCTCTTTCCTTATACAAAAGATTAGGCATGGGTAAATTAAAACCAACCAAAATAGGTGTTCAATCATTTGACCAAACCATTAAACACCCGGTTGGAATAGCAAATAATTTACTTGTTAACGTGGGAATTTTGACCTTTGTTGCAAACTTCATAGTGATTAATATGGAGGAAAACCTTGATATTCCTCTAATTCTAGGTCGCCCATTTTTAGCAACCACCGAGGCAATCATTGATGTAAGAGAAGGTAGAATAACACTTAGGGATGGTGATACATCGATCACCTTTGTGAACCGAAAGTTTAGATCTCCACAAACTAAAACTGTTAGACCAATAAAAACGCATAAGTGTGGGGAAGATGAAGAAACACTTAATGATGATCCAATCACAAAGAATGCCGTTGATGATACGAAATTAGATGAACCCATTTTTAACAGTTCAACGAAGAAACTTTATAAACGGATTCACGATGCTAAGATTAAAGGAAACTTTAAGTTATATAACCGATTAATATCCAATTTATCGTCAAAAGAAAAGGCAATGTTAGTTGAATTTGTGAAAGTTACGGAGGAAATCAACAAATGGATTGAAGTAAAAGTCAAAGATATACAAGTTGTTGATGATTCAATTGAAAATAATGTTAATCACAATTTCGATACCACAGCTGACTAAGTGTGGGGAGAATCAAGGGGTTTATGTATTTCTGTTAGAGTTAGATTGTCTGTTTTCGTGTAATTCTTGAAAATGGAACCCGAATGGTCTTTCCCTAGCAGACCCTAAAGAACTAGTCTTCTCCCCCCATTCTGAATTTTTATTTTTTTAGGTTATTACAAAATGAAGACTGCCTGTGAACTAAACCATGGTCTAATGCTACACGCTTTGATCACTAAACGTAATAATGACATACTACCGAGTGAAATAGTATCAGTAATCAGAGAAAGAATGGACGGAGTTAGAAAAGAATCCAGATGCGAAGATAATAAGTTACAGTTTGGTAAAGGAAAATCAAAATCCGCAGCGAAAAGAAGAGCACGACACCTAGAAAGATGTCACAAATGCGAAAAATGGTCACATGGAGGTAAATGTTCAAATAATCAAACCTATTCAAATACCGAATTTGTTACTTTATGCAGAGACGGACCGTTCATATGTTTAGAAGAAAAGACACTGAATGCTCGAGGTTACGCCTATGTAGCCATGGAAAATCAATTAAACCGACTATCTTATGAATGGAATAGATCATATAACTAAGAAATCTATTTCACAGGTAAGTCTGTACAGTTTTTATTTTATTTTTTTTATTTTTAACCTTTTGATAATAAACGCTAATTTGTTCGCTATAAAGTATTAAATTGGTATTGAAAAAAATTAGGTTTGGCGACCGAAATTATTGATATCATTCAAAAATTTATTACATCACTGCGAAATTTAACGTTTATTCTTAAGGTATAAATATCTTTAATCAATCAACCCAAAATATTTCAAAAATTCGTCATGAGTTAAATTAGGTCTTGGAACCGAAATTACTTTACCGAAAAGAGGGGCGCATATTTTTGATAATATTTGATTGATTAAAGTGGGATAAAAAGCCAAAAAGATTTTTAATTTTATTTTTACCATGTTTTTAAAATTAATATATAAATCTTAAATTAATATTGTAAACTTTGTAAAATCAATATATTTAAAATTGTAAATATTTGAAAAATTAATATAAGTTTGGTGTGAATTTATAATATGAATTTTTAAAATTAAGTTTGGTGTGAATTTTTAATTTTTAAAATATGAATTTTTAATTTTATGCATTTCAAATTTTAAAGTTTGGTGTGAATTTTTAATATTAATTTTGATTTTTATATTTAAATTGTGTGAATTTAAAAACAAAAATTTACTTTATCTGATTAAGTTAAAAATATGATTTTTAAAATTCGTCGTAAGTTGAAGACTAGGTCTTTGAACCGAAATTGCTTTACCCGAGGGAGGGACGAGAACTTTTATTATTATTATTTTTAATCTTATTGAATTAAAGTATGCCAAAAATATTAAAAAATCCAAAAATCTTAGCTTTTAAAACAATCGCTACAAAAAGACAAATTTTAAAATTTTGTCGAGTGACGGAGTAGGACATCGATCCGAAATGACCTCGTCCTAAATAACAAGGAAAACAAAATTTTAAAAAATTAAATACTTAATTATTTTAATAAGTTAATGATTTTATATAAAAAAAAAAAAAAAACCAACTCCGCGAGTCGCGGAGTTTGAAGGGTCCAAACACCGCGACTCGCGGGAGGACCGAAATACAGAAAAAAAAATATAACGCAAAGAACTGATCAGTCCACACACCACAAAACACATACTGCGAAATAACTGCGCGAAAAAAAACCGAAAAACACCCCCAAAATCACAATTTTTAACCGTTAATCATCAAATCTTTTACTAAAATCATGTTGAGAAGGATGCTATCAAGAAATTACTCAAGAAAAAGGTAAATTTCTACACCTAAACACCATTTAATCCGAAAATTAGTGTTCTTGAGCAATTTTTTCCCCAATTTGATTTTGATGCTTTTTAGTGTAATTATGTTTAAATTGTTTATGTATTATGCTTGTATAACCTAGATTGATGCTGTTTAACATGATTAGAAGCCTTAAACTTCAAATTTTGAGTAATCTAGGGTTTGTGTTCTTGAGCAAATTTGGGGCTTTTTGATATAAACAGGTTATGGCCGATTTTTGTCATGAATTGTTTCTAAATTAAGTAGTGTAACATGTTTAGGTAGTTAAATGATCCAAACGTTGAGCCTAAACATGATTTTGAGAATTAAAGTGGACTTTTTCAAGTCTAAAATTCATGAACTTGATTTTTGAAAGATAATGTCATTTGAAACTTGTTTAATTGCTAGTAATGATTATTTTGACATGTTATTTGAGTTGAATGCTTATGAGCTTGGCGAACATTTTCGTATATGCTTATTTGAAAAAGTGTAGATTTGATAAAAATGTGAAAATGAGCTTAAGTTTGATATAAATTGATCATGTCATTGTAATTATTTTGATTGATGATTTTGCTGACACTAATGCATATTTGGATGCACAAAAATTGTGTTTGATGTGTTTTGCAGACTGAAAGGGGTGAATCTTCATCCCAAGCTCGCAATGCTCCTGCTGAGAATGCGGAACAACAGGATGTGGATAGCTACTACAAGCAAGATATACCTCATCCAGTCATGACATTTTCTGATTTGCACTTGGAAGATTTGCATCCGAACCTGAGATTTGACAGACTTTGGATAGATTATCCAAAATACCAAAGGGGTTTGCATACTCTTCATTCTAAAGTTGTTGAGGTACCTAGGGTCATAGAATGGGGACCATTAGAAGCTGTAGAATTGGCCGGGCCAATTAGGGAATTACTTGCACAGAGGTATGGTAATTCTACTTTTAATGACTGGGTACGTTTATTCACCATGCGTAGACCTGTATATAAAGTATGGTGTGAAGAATTGTTGTGTAGTATAGAATTAAATGATCGGGTAGCTAGTTTAACCGATCGATCTTTTATTAGATTTTTGTTAGGAGGTTCGATGCGCCACATGTCTTTACTAGACATGGCTCAGGCTTTACGTATATATACGCCTGAGGAGTTAGCATCTGCCGATTGTAGAGGGTTGATACTAAATGGTAGAAAGATAGATGAAAATTTTAATACACACGGTGTATGGAGTCAAATGACAAGCCATCACCGATTCAAAGGGGGAAATTACTCTTATTTGGATATAGATAGAGCTGAATTAAGAGTGATTCATAGGTTTTTAGCTAATTCGATTACACAAAGAGGTAAGAACAAGGAAAAGGTAAATGAACAGGATTTGTTTTACCATATGTGTATTCGAGACCCACAAAGCGCTGTAAGTATACCTTATTGTGTGGGTTATTATTTATCAGCTATGGTTAGGGGGATGAGACCGCATAGCATAATAGGAGGTGGTATTTTTATTACTTTGATTGCTGAATATCTAGGTGTGGATATAAGTCGGGGGGGATTATTAGTGGAAGAACCAGAACCCCGCGATACTATAGGTTTAAATGTACACCATGGTGCGAAAGTTTTGAAGCGGCGAAATAACGCCACAGTACAATACCATGGTAGACATCCACAGGTTGAGAGAAACCAACAGCAAGGTAATGTAGGAGGGGGAAATGAAATGCAAGAAATGCAAAGGTTTATAGCTTCACAGGAGTATGAAAATGCTAGACAGAGAGTATTTGAAGATTGGCAAGTTCATCAAAACCAAATCATAGCTCATTGCCAACATATAGGTAGAAACTATATTCCTACGCCAAAACCCATATTCCCTCCCTGGTCTATAGAGATGCAACCACCGTATCCTACGTATAACCCTACCGAAGCATTCTATAGCACCTATGGTTATGCTTGGAACCCCTATTGGTACCAGTATCATCCCTAGTCTACTTAGTTTTATTTATTTTATAATTTGTAATGTTGATACGTTTAATACTTATGTTAATATTGTAATAGTTTTTATAATTTTCTAACTTTTATTCTTAGATTTTAATAATTTTTGAATGTGGGGTAATATACCAAACTTCAAAAATATGTATATATGTTTGCAGTTTATCTTATGTACAAAACAGGGTAAAACAACGCATTTTCAAAGACTGGCATTAAGTTCAGCAAAAGCAACTAATTTTGACGACAAGATGCAAAATATATGTGAAATAACAACAAGATGGAATGAACAAATGATGTGCACCATTTATCATTCAGCAAACAAACGCCAATATATTTGGAAACTTTGGTAAAATTTAATCATTTTCACAAAAATCACCCTCAATAATTTAAATTGTTACTGATTTCTTGCAAATGAGGGCATTGCAAGATCTTAAGTGTGGGAAGGGGTTAAATTCTTTCGGATTTTTTAAATTTTTATCTTAAACACTGGGTTACCATTAAAAATACTAGTAAAGCAGTAGTTGTATTAGAATCTAGTGCTCTCTGATAATAAAGAACAGCCCTAGTCTTATATACTGACTACCCAATTCTAGTAAAATTTTTAAAAAAAAATTTCAATTAAATGAACTCAAAATCATGTTTATACATATTTATGAACGATAAAACTAGGTTTTAACACCGAAATTATTGTTACCTCGGAAAGGACAAAAATTTAGAAACAAACCAAAATGTTAAAATTCATTTAAAATGGAATAGAGAACGATAAAAAGGAAAATAAAAGCCAAGTGTGGGAAAATTTACCAAGTTATCTTAAACATATGTCACATATATCTGTAACAAATAACTGAAAATACTTTTGCTTTGGACTAAACTAAACTGTTTTACCCGATGAAAGAAAAGAAGAGATGGATCTACACGATGAATCAATTCCATCATTAAAAGGAAGTAAAGTCTTTCGAAAAAGACACGCGCTTCTTGATTTAGGTCAAGAAGTTGTCGTCCAGACCAGCTGTAGGTTGACGAAAAATCTAGAAAAGTCATCACTAAAATCAGCAGGAAATCCACGGACCTCAGCATTAAACAGGGTTGCCAAGTGGTCAGACTTATCCTAACCATGAGAGGATCTGTCTTGTAAGATGGGGAGGATGCCGTGCAAATTAGCTGGATAAGACTAATGAATCAGATCCCCAGAAAGGATAATCTCCTTAAAGATCAAAAATCAGTTTTTAAGACTGATATTACTCAATCCTTGAGATTGACCTTAAAGATTGAGAATTACAAACTCATGGAATTCGATGATATCTAAACTCGAGCTTGAACGAGAAAATATTTTGATCAAAAATATAAACCGATTTGTTTTCTGAAAACCCATTTTCAATGCGTTCATTACCATTGAACGTAAAATCCTAGGAATTCACCTGGAATTCATTAGGTCACCTGAACTAAATCGGGTGTCAACCATAAGAACGGTGGTTGCATAGCATGGTCAAAGACAGGACCTTATGCCAGACCGAAAAATTATAAGGGTGAGCTTTACTATTGCTCTTACCAAGGATAGTAATTACGTCCGACACGTTATAGACCATAATTAAAAGCATGTCAGGGGACATTGCCTTAACAGTTGCTTGTTCAACGCTTTCCTTTACAACCGGACGGTAGTTTACTGAAAGGTAATATACGGGACAAGTAAACTGGACGTGTTGCTTTCCAAATACAAGGTTAGCAAGTGGGTGACACAAAACCGCAAGTTTTGAGCTAAAATTTTCAAATCTGAAACCCACCAAACCCACAAAAATATTTTGCAAACACCGGTGAAGGGTTATTCCGTAAAACTTATCTAGGGTAAAAACTAGATTTAATTTTCAAAAGATCAAATGTTTTCATAAAGATCCAATTTCCTTAATGGATCTAAATTTTTATAGTCATGTGGGACTGTAAACCATATCGTTACTACCATTGTTTATACCGCCGTATAGAAATCACTGATGTACAAAGTGTGAAGAATAAAGAAGTGATTCTAGTATTTCAAGACGATATTGCTTGAGGACAAGCAACGCTCAAGTGTGGGAATATTTGATAATGCTAAAAACGAACATATATTTCATAGCATTATTCCTCAAGAAAGACAAGCTTTTAGTTGCAATTGTTCTATTTACAAGTGATATTCGTTTAAATAATAAAAGGTGAAGACAAAAGACAGATTCGACGAATTGAAGACGCAAACGACCAAAAAAGCTCAAAAGTACAAAATACAATCAAAGAGGTTCCAATTATTGATAAGAAACGTCTCGAAATTACAAGAGTACAAGATTCAAAACGCAAAGTACAAGATATTAAATTGTACGCAAGGACGTTCGAAAATCCGGAACCGGGACATGAGTCAACTCTCAACGCTCGACGCAACGGACTAAAAATTACAAGTCAACTATGCACATAAATATAATATAATATTTAAATAATTCTTATAATTATTTATATATTATATAATATATTATAAACCGTCGGCAAGAAAGACTCCAAAAGGAGTGAGCTGTAATTTCAATCTCCGCGACTCGCGGAGTTTGAAGGCAAAAATGCCGCGAGTCACGGAGCCCCAAAGTCTGAAACACCCTATAAAAGCAAACGAATTCTGATCGCAAAAACCATCCATCATATATCCATCTCTCTATCTATATCGTATATATTTATATTTATATTTTAATTTTAATTTTAATTTTAATTTTAATTTTAATTTTAATCCTAATAATAAGGGTATGTTAGCGAATGTTGTAAGGGTGTAAGTCGAAATTCTGTCCGTGTAACGCTACGCTATTTTTAATCATTGTAAGTTATGTTCAACCTTTTTAATTTAATGTCTCGTAGCTAAGTTATTATTATGCTTATTTAATCCAAAGTAATCATGATGTTAGGCTAATTACTAAAATTGGGTAATTGGGCTTTGTACCATAATTGGGGTTTGGACAAAAGAACGACACTTGTGGAAATTAGACTATGGGCTATTAATGGGTTTTATATTAACTAAACAATACCTTGTTAATTTAATATACAAACTTATAATTCGACGTATTTATATATAAGCACATACGCTTGACTGGGTACGGTGGGCGGGATATCTATAAATACTAATAATTATTCATTTTACCGGACACGGAACTGGATTAATAGTTAATAGACTTGTTGAAACAGGGGTGAATTACATTCAAGGGTAATTGGTGTAATTGTTAACAAAGTAGTAAAACCTTGGTTTACACGCAGTCGATAACCTGGTGTATTCATTAAACAAAGTATTAAAACCTTGTTACAATTCGAATCCCCAATTAGTTGGAATATTTGACTTCGGGAATAAGAATAATTTGACGAAGGCTTTCGCTCTTTATATTTATGACTGATGGACTATTATGGACAAATCCGTATGGACATATTAAATAATCCAGGACAAAAGATAATTAACCCATGGGCATAAAACTAAAATCAACACGTCAAACATCATGATTACGGAAGTTTAAATAAGCATAATTCTTTTATTTCATATTTAATTTCCTTTATTTTATATTTAATTGCACTTCTAATTATCGCATTTTATTTATTGTTATTGTATTTAATTGCACTTTTAATTATCATACTTTTTAATTATCGCAAGTTTATTTTATCGCATTTTTATTAATCGCAATTTAATTATCGTTATTTACTTTACACTTTAAATTAAGTCTTGTATTTATTTATTATTTTACATTTGGTTTTAACTGCGACTAAAGTTTTAAAATCGACAAACCGGTCATTAAACGGTAAAAAAAACCCCCCTTTATAATAATAATATTACTTGTATATATATTTGTATTTTTATAAAAATAAACTAATATAGCGTTAAGCTTTGTTTAAAAAGATTCCCTGTGGAACGAACCGGACTTACTAAAAACTACACTACTGTACGATTAGGTACACTGCCTATAAGTGTTGTAGCAAGGTTTAAGTATATCCATTCTCTAAATAAATAAATATCTTGTGTAAATTGTATCGTATTTAATAGTATTTCGTAGTAAATATATAACTATTTTGTACCCCTTTGCTTTAACATCACCTATCCTACTCGAAAAACAATTTCGAAATCACTCGGACAGCACTCCGTCGTAATATTTTATGTATACTAATAATATCTTGAAATAATACGGAGTAAATATATATATGTAAATCGATTGAGAGAGTTTAGAGAAAAATATTTTCAAGTTTCTATAAAATAATGAAACCTATTGAATTCTATTTATAATAGATTTTTGAATTATTAAAGTGAATTATTAAAGTATGAATTATTAAAGTGAATTATTAAAGTATGAATTATTAAAGTGAATTATTAAAGTTAAAGTAAAGTAAAAATAAAGTAAAGGTAAAGTTTAAGTATAGTAAAAGTATAAAACTATATACGTATAATACTCGTATAAATATATATAATATTAATTTAAATCGTTATATATATTTAATAAAATAAATTATAAATATCGTTATCTTTATCATACTAGTTAAGTAATGAGTTGTCAAAAGTGGTTCTAGATATTTATAAAAGTTATATACGTTTTAATAATAAAGTTCTTTTTAAACTGAAAACATTTTTGTACGTTTGAAACTAAATAGATCAATCGAGTCTTTATGAGATTCAATCTTCCACTATCCTTTGTCTAGTTTTCAATGATTGATAATTTGTTCTTATTTATAAATCACTTTACCATTTTCTGAATATTGTTAAAATGGAAAGATTTCTCAAATCAACGTGGACCTTTCAACAGAGACTTGTAATCATAATTCAATATATCTGATAATTCAATCATTTGATCTTATCTTCTAATTCCATTGATAAACATTTTGAAACAGATACAATCATATAAAGTATTTAATCTAATATTTTGTTTACGTTTCAAGATATATTATATATACACATATACATATATAATCATATTCGTTTAATGGTTCATGAATCGTTAGAACTTGGTCGAGGTTGAATGAATGTATGAACATAGTTTAAAATTCTTGAAATTTAACTTAACAAATATTGCTTATCATGTCGGAAACATATAAAGATTAAAGTTTAAATTTGGTTGAAAATTTCTGGGTTGTCACAGTACCTACCCGTTAAAGAAATTTCGTCCCGAAATTTGAGTGGAAAGGTCGTGAATGATAATAAGTATGTTTACATGATGCATACGGGCTGAAAATTAGAGTTTTATCATCAGCGAATAATTTGGATAAACAATCCATTTATATGAAGAGTACGAATGAAGCTAATATAGAAGAGTGAAATGAGTAAGTGTAGATTCATCTTATCATTTGACGTAGATATGATTGATTCCCAGATTTCAAGGGATTTGAAGAAAATCTTCTTAATAAGATTTGACTCTCCGGTAATCAAGGGAATTAGGATCCGCTTTAAATGCGATCGTCCATTTTAATTGTTCTGTCGGAGATTTTCTTATAAATTCACCTCCTTCGTTTCCTTACAACTCACACCTTCTGTTGATGCATTTTATGCAAGTCCCTAGATATCTACCCACGTCCATTGCAGGTACAACAGTTTACAGGCCACCATGATTGCTCGTTATTATCCTATCCGTGTTTGTATGTGGTTACAGGAACTGCAGGAACGAGATTTAGATGTTTGACTATGTTAGACTTAGTCAGGCGTACGAGTGAAGCCTCACTAGTACGGCTGACAGGCTCATACGCACGGTTGATGATGAGCTAAGTCACAATTACAACCTAAATGAGAAGACATGAGTGAGTGATCACCTGTAGGCTGATGAAGCCAACTCGTACGTGTGATGAATGAATCGTATGGGTGAGTCAACAGCAGTGGTATATAAAGTCTTATGTTCTTCATTTTAGGTTAAGCCTCTCATTTGTTACACACACTCAGATCTAGTGAGCTCCTCCGATTCTCTCTCAGTCCAAATCACCCAGGTGGTGAATAATAGCTCTAGGTGTTGATCTAATCACACTTGATTTAGTTGTGGTTTGACTAAATTAATCAAAAAAAAACTTAACCTATTCACTAGAGGGTTTGATTCACTTATTCCGCCATTGTGTGAGTTAAATCTGTTGATTTTTAAGTTCCTAGTCATGTTTCATCACCTTCTATTCTTTCCCCCTCAACTCATATTTTAAAGTATTCATCAATATGCTCCATCCAGTTTTGATTCTCGATATACTTCTAACTTTCATATCAATCATTCTTCTTTTTCATCTACCGCTGGAAGAATCTATTTACTTCTACTATACTCTTGGGTTTATAGTGTTTCTAGTTCTCCCGTGTCTTTATATTGCTATATGCATCGATATATATGGTTTATAATTTCTGGTTTGTCGTTGGGCTTTATATGTTCCCTTATATTTCAAAGTCTCTGCTTCTGTCTTCTATAATCATTATCATTCACAGTTAATGCTCTCTTTTATTTGCTGCAATTTATACCCCAATTTCTATTTCGGAGTTTTGTCCTTTCGTTTCTTCTTCTTACGATTAAGCACCGCTTGTAATAGTCCAGAATTCACAGATATGAATTTCGGAATGAACATTGTTAATGTTCTAGGAAGGAAATTGTGATGGCATGATCTTGACTTGTCAAATTACTAGAATACCTTGGAAAAGGCCGAATCATCAAGAAATATTTTCTTGATATTTTAGAGGTTAAATAGAATACAAGAGTCGTATAACATGGCACATGATGATGTTATGATCTGTGAATCATCACGTTCCATTTAGAAACTCAGCATGACTTACTGTAATATAATCACATTGATCAAGTGTCATTATATTATACTAATTCATGCTTCAGTTCCCAACACTACTTCAAAATATTCCTATTTTAAACTTGAATGTTTCAGAATTTAGAAACTAAAATAGTTTCTTTTATGATGTAATACAGATAGCGCGAAGAGGTAAATGATTTCAAATAAGAAAAATTAAGAAAATATCTTTAGAAATATGGAGGATGTTTATAATGAAAGATATGATGATATTTTAGAATTTCTAATATCAGAGGATGATGAAGAATATTGTCCGCAGGGGTTTAGAGTCATGAGCAAGGTATTCGTTAATGACTTCAGCAGGTACTGAATCATTTGGATCCTTTGAAGTCAGGTTCAGTCTTTGTAATTTGTTCACAGCCTCCTTCCTACTTTGCTCAATCCATTTTTCAGTTCCAAAACTTCTCTTTTTCTGCGCTTTGCCAGCACACTTCATCATTATCATCCAGCTTTTACCGTTTAAAGTCGTTTATAGTTTTTGCTGCTTCATCAGCATTTTTTCCATTTTCGGAGAACCAATTCGTAGTTCGGAGTGTTTTTCAGAAACTTCACATTCAAATTAAGTCCAGAAGATAGACGTTATATATACACATATAACTATTGGCGTAGACATGCTGCGAGATTTCAAAATACTGATTGCTAATTCCCAATGATTCGTATGGCAATTCTCATTACAAGATGCGAATGAGTAAATGATGGGGTTTCAATGAATAATTATAATGACTTTTTAGAGAGGCTAAAGTCAAAGGGTAATGAAGTTGTTGGTACATCTGCTAATAATGTGGTGGAATGTAAAAGGTTCCCTGGTAACGATGGTGTATATCTCAAGGTTATAATAAGGTTAGTCTGACTAAAAAGTCGAAGTTGACTTGCTAGAGATGTGACAAAACTGGCTACTTTGAATAGGAGTCGCAAAGTTATTTTTGCTAATAAATGCCAAAGAATCTGGCGCGGATACGTTGTTTAAACTTTTACTTTGGTTTCAAGAGTTTTTCGGGTACATAACTATGAGTAACATGTGGTTGGATCATCATCTCGATTGCTCATCAT
The DNA here is from genome assembly GCF_046630445.1 of Rutidosis leptorrhynchoides. Taxonomy (NCBI): domain Eukaryota; kingdom Viridiplantae; phylum Streptophyta; class Magnoliopsida; order Asterales; family Asteraceae; genus Rutidosis; species Rutidosis leptorrhynchoides. The sequence continues at coordinate 336,630,518 of NC_092343.1, read as the reverse complement.
TCGAAGTGTCTTCAGAAATTTTCGAAGGGTTTGAACACAGATTGTAATCGTTAACATACATTTGATGTTCTAACACAGTTTTGAAGTCAAAATATAGCTTGTGAAAGATGTAAGGATCTAAGAGTGATGATTTTGGTCATATCTCAAGTTGAATTTTGAGATTTCAAAATCAGAATATGTAATTAAATTTTGAATGAGTATGGTTGTTTTGATTTCTATAAAAGAATGTATATTGTTGTGAAAGTAGGAAGTATAATGGATGATTTGCTGAATCAGATTCGAAGAATGTAACATATTAATTGTGAATTTATATATCTCTCGGGTATTACCTACCCGTTAAAAAAAATTTCACAATTAATATTTTGTACAAAAGAATTTTATTACAGTCTTTATGAAAATATATATATATGTATATTTTCTTCAGATGTAACATAAATTTAATGAGTTAATGTTAAATTAAACTCATTTGATTTACGGTTGAAACTAGAATTGAATAATCCCTAAAGGCTTTTAAAAGTACATAACTTTTACGCAGTATTTCTTTAATGACATTGAAATTATGAATCAATACTTCGTTATTTGTTGATGTATGATGTTCGGTTCGTGGAATTCTTGTGAATTTTGCAAAGTACGAATGATGTTATCTGAAAAGTTTCGGGTACATCGATGATGAAAGTGTAAAATCAAATATATACTTGATTTATTATGAATTGGAATTTGTTGAATTGCGACAGAGATTGTAGTTAACACTGGTTAAGTTGCGGTCGAAGGACGTACATTATTGCATATTTGTAATATGAATTAACCGAGTAGTTAAGATTCACACACAATAGCTTAGCACGGAAAGATTTATTTCATAATATATATATATATATAATATACATATAATTTCTTCAGAGGGAATGAGTTAATTCTTCATAACTCGTTGATACAATATACACGTTATTGATTCGTAATGATGTCCACAGTAATTCTTGAACTGACGGAGTTTGTGATGTTATCGGTGTTGTTGATTCGGATGTTGACTGTACTGACGATGCTGGTAACGCTGACGGTACTGTTGATGTTGTTGGTAAAGCAAGTTTAGCTTGTTAATCACACATCATTTTTGTCAGGGTTTCTACTCTTCCTTCTATCATTTTGGTTCGCTTAACTGATTTATGGTTAGGGATAGTGATAATGCTAAAAACGAACATATATTTCATAGCATTATCCCTCAAGAAAGACAAGCTTTTAGTTGCAATTGTTCTATTTACAAGTGATATTCGTTTAAATAATAAAAGGTGAAGACAAAAGACAGTTTCGACCAATTGAAGACGCAAACGACCAAAAAGCTCAAAAGTACAAAGTACAATCAAAGAGGTTCCAATTATTGATAAGAAACGTCTCAAAATTACAAGAATACAAGAAGCAAAACGCAAAGTACAAGATATTAAATTATACGCAAGGACGTTCGAAAATCCGGAACCGGGACAAGAGTCAACTCTCAACGCTCGACGCAACGGACTAAAAATTACAAGTCAACTATGCACATGAATATAATATAATATATAATTAATTCTTAAAATTAATATATATATTATATTATATTATATAAACCGTCGGCAGAAGAAAACAACCACATGTGAGCCTCCCCAGCTGGCCATGCGATCGCATAGCCTTGAAGGGCAAAGCTCATGCGATCGCATGAGGCCCTTTTTCAGTTCACAGGCCTATAAATTTCGAGCTTTGGTGCATCATTTAACATATATCCATCCATCCAACTCTCAACGTATATATATATATATATATATATATATATATATATATATATATATATATATATATATATATATATATATATATATATATATTTATATTATAATTTTAATTTTAATTTTAATTTCTAATAATAAGGGTATGTTAGCGAATGTTGTAAGGGTGTAAGTCGAAATTCTGTCCGTGTAACGCTACGCTATTTTTAATCATTGTAAGTTATGTTCAACCTTTTTACATTAATGTCTTGTAGCTAAATTATTATTATGCTTATTTAAGCCGAAGTAATCATGATGTTGGGCTAAAAATACTAAAATTGGGTAATTGGGCTTTGTACCATAATTGGGGTTTGGACAAAAGAACGACACTTGTGGAAATTAGACTATAGGCTATTAATGGGCTTTATATTTGTTTAACTAAATGATAGTTTGTTAATTTTAATATAAAGATTTACAATTGGACGTACCCATAAATAACCATATACACTCGATCGGACACGATGGGCGGGATATTTATATGTACGAATAATCGTTCATTTAACCGGACACGGGAATGGATTAATAGTCTATGGAATTATTAAAACAGGGGTAAAATTATGTACAAGGACACTTGGCGTAATTGTTAACAAAGTATTAAAACCTTGGGTTACACGCAGTTGATATCCTGGTGTAATTATTAAACAAAGTAATAAAACCTTGTTACAGTTTAAGTCCCTAATTAGTTGGAATATTTGACTTCAGGTATAAGGATAATTTGACGAGGACACTCGCATTTTATATTTATGACTGATGGACTGTTATGGACAAAAACCAGACGGACATATTAAATAATCCAGGACAAAGGACAATTAACCCATGGGCATAAAACTAAAATCAACACGTCAACCATCATGATTACGAAAGTTTAAATAAGCATAATTCCTTTATTTTCATATTTAATTGCACTTCTAATTATCGCACTTTTATTTATTGTCATTGTATTTAATTGCACTTTTAATTAACGCACTTTTTAATTATTTTATCGCACTTTTATCGCAATCGTTATTTACTTTACGTTTTAAATTAAGTCTTTTATATTTTTAATATTTTACATTAGGTTTTAACTGCGACTAAAGTTTTAAAATCGACAAACCGGTCATTAAACGGTAAAAACCCCCCTTTATAATAATAATATTACTTATATATATATATATATATATATATATATATATATATATATATATATATATATATATATATATATATATATATATATATATATATTTGTATTTTTATAAATTAAAACTAGTATAGCGTTAAGCTTGTTTAAAAGATTCTCTGTGGAACGAACCGGACTTACTAAAAACTACACTACTGTACGATTAGGTACACTGCCTATAAGTGTTGTAGCAAGGTTTAGGTATATCCATTCTATAAATAAATAAATATCTTGTGTAAAATTGTATCATATTTAATAGTATTTCATTGTAAAAATAAAGCTATTTTATATACGCCTCGCATAACATCAAGTATTTTTGGCGCCGCTGCCGGGGACTAATTCTGCTTAAACGCCGAAAGCGCAACGCTATATAAAAAAAATTTATTTTTAGTTACTTTTATAAAAAATACGCTTTTGTAAAAATACGTTTTAAAAATCCGAAAATATAAAAACAAAAACAAAAATATAAATATTTTCAAGAGTTTGTTAAATATTTAAGTTTTATAAAGTTTTCTTTATTTTTATTTTTAGTTTGTAAAAATATAGATTTTTATTTAAATATTTTGTATTTATTTAAAACAGAAAATCAAAACAGAAAAAAAAAATAATAAAAACACTCGAGTCCAGTACTGTAGCAGCCCAGTCACTGGCCCAAAACCCTAGCCCATGCGATCGCATGGTCGGGTAACTTAGAACTCATGCGATCGCATGAGCCCTGCTGACACGCCACAGTTGACTGCAACCAGCATCATTACGGAGTAATTATTATTATTATTATTTAATTTAAACCCTAATTAGGGTTAGATTATTTAATTAGTTAATTTAGTTTTATTAATTAATTTGTATTTTTAGTTTATTTAGTTTAATTAAATTATAAAATTAATAGTTTTATAAAATAAATAATATTTTTATAAAAATTGTACTTTTTACAACTTTTAGTATATTTCTATATTTTGTACCTTTTAATTGTTTTAGCGTAATTTTTGTATTTTTCGCTCGTATTTAGTTTTAAGATATAGTTTTTGCCTTAGTTATTTTTATTTCTAGATTTTTAAGATTTGCCGTAAAATCCCTTAAGTGCTTTTTCTTTAGACTAAGATTTAGGTGCTTTAGAATTTTGCGACGCCTTTTTAGGTTTTTAGTACCTTTTTAAGATATTGCCATTTGGGATATCGTTTTACTTGTAAGCTTTAATATTTTTAGACCCAACTTTTAATTCTTAGTTTTTAGTTCCTTTTTAAGTTTCAACGCGTTACTTTCTTATTTTTATTTTTTTCGACTCCTTTTACCTATGTATCAATTATCACTCCAATTAGTAATCTCAATTTGCAATTTTAATTTTAAGTTAGTGATAATAATAAGGTTGGGTTAGTCGAGTGTTTTAAAGTTTTATAAGTCACTCTTTTTCTTTCTTATTTCTCCAATTTTAATTTTAATTCCGACGCGCTCTTTTTCTTTCTTATTTCTCGCCATTCTAGTTTTTAAGACTTAGAATTTTCTCTATTTCTTATCTAAATTTCTTTAAACTTCAACGAAAAATTGTTTTAAGTGGTTAAATTGATAGACATCAAAATTTTCTGGTTCGTAGTAATAGTTGGATTTGTACGTGGACCGGGTTATTGGAGCCAAACAGTACTCAATTATATTGAGACCAAACGAATCCTGCCCCTCTGCTGCATCTTTTGGCTATTCGAAACGTGGGCAAAATCAGAAAAGTCTATTAATTTGATAACTTATATAATTTTTCTTATTTTTCAAACTAATAGGATATTCAGTGAATGCACCGAGCAAGACGTTCACCACCTTTTGTACGTTCACCACCTGTAACTCGATCAATACATCTAGCAAATATTATCGCCTTTGATTTTCCTTTAGAATCGTCATCCAGTCGACCAAGTACTCCAATCTATTTTTTGAACCCGACCTCACAATTGAGAATCCGGAGAATATTCAGGGACAATTCATATATCCTGAACCATTAATTTTTCCTCCGGAACCAACAATCATTCAAACAGAGATTGTTGAGGAACGAACCATTAAATCAGAATCCTCTAGTGATTCAGATTCAAAAAATTCTATCATGGAGAATCTGGAACCTCTAAGTATGGAAGATCGAATGCGAGCTAAACGCACTGGCCAAGGTCACGCAATTACTCAACCTGACATTAATGCGCCAGATTATAAAATCAAAGGACAAATCCTACACATGGTAACTAATCAATGCTAATTTAGTGGTTCGTCAAAGGAAGATCCAAATGAACATCTTCATACCTTTAATAGGATCTGCACACTATTTAAAATAAGAGAAGTGGAGGATGAACAGATATATCTCATGTTATTTCCCTGAACTTTAAAGGGAGAAGCCAAAGATTGGTTGGAATCGTTACCTGAAGGGGCGATTGATACATGGGACGTTTTAGTTGAAAATTTTCTTAAACAATTCTTTCCGGCATCTAAAGTCGTAAGACTTCAAGGAGAAATTGTTACGTTCACGCAAAAACCAAATGAAACTCTATATGAGGCGTGGACTAGATTTGGAAAGTTATTTAGAGGATGTCCGCAACATGGTTTAGACACTTGTCAAATAGTACAAATATTCTACCAAGGATGCGACATCACTACAAGGAAAGACATAGACATAGCAGCTGGTGGTTCCATTATGAAGAAAACCGAAACTGATGCTTACAAAATTATTGATAACACTGCTTCCCACTCACATGAGTGGCACCAAGAAAAAGTTATCGTTAGATCATCTAAAGCAGCTAGAGCCGATTCTAGCCATGACTTAGATTCCATTTCTGCAAAGATAGATGCTGTCGAGAGACGAATGGAAAAGATGACTAAAGATATTCACTCAAAACGAATTAGTTGTGAGCAGTGTGGAGGACCACATTTGACAAAAGATTGTCTCAGTATTGAACTAACAATGGAACAAAGAGAGAATGTTTCATATCTAAACCAAAGGCCTGGAAATAATTATCAACCGCCAAGACCGATTTACAACCAAAACTAGAATTATAACCGAAATGTTCCATACAACAACCAACATGGTCCTAGTAATCAACAAGTATCCAACAATACTTACAACCAGCAAAGACCTAATTTTCAAAACAAACCACCACTTCCTTACCCGATAAAATAAAAAAAGAGAGACTTGAAGCCGAGCAATCCAAATTCTTGGATATGTTTAAACAGATAAATGTAAATCTTCCTTTCATTGATGTGATTTCAGGAATGCCTAGATATGCTAAATTTCTGAAAGATCTAATCTCGAATAGAATGAAAATGGAAGAACTCTCGGCCGTTACTATGAATGCTAATTGTTCAGCAGTGCTATTGAATAAGATACCAGAAAAACTATCAGATCCAGGAAGTTTCACAATTCCATGTTTTCTGGGAAGTCTTAGTTCAATAGAAGCATTGGCAGATTTAGGTGCTAGTATAAATTTAATGTCGTATTCACTATACACTAAACTAGACCTTGGAGAATTGAAACCAACAAGAATAAGCATACAACTAGCCGATCGATCAATAAAATATCCTAGAGGGATAATGGAGAACATGCTAGTTAAAGTTGGTACTTTAGTATTTTCAGTAGATTTTGTTGTTCTGGATATGGAAGAAGATTCTCAAGTTCCTCTCATATTAAGAAGACCATTCTTAAACACGGCTAAAGCAATGATAGACGTGTTTGGTAAGAAACTGACCCTGAGTATAGAGGACGAGAGTGTTACCTTTTCAGTTGATAGAGCAATGCAACAACCGCAATCTGCAGATGATACATGCTATTATATTCAAACTATAGATTCACATGCAGAATTGTTAGAAGAATTTCCAGAATTACAAGGAACGGGAGAATGTTCTTTAGGAGAAGGTACTGAACTAATTGATGAAAATGAAATGTTAGCTACACTAATGGCTAATGGATACGAACCAACAACGGAAGAAATTCAAATGCTAAAAGAAGAAGACAGATATCGATATAAATCATCGATAGAAGAACCGCCAACATTAGAGTTAAAGCCACTTCCAAACCATTTGGAATATGCTTATTTACATGGTGAATCTGAATTACCTGTAATAATATCGTCTTCTCTTACTGAAAATGAAAAATCTCAACTCATTTCTGTGTTAAAAGCTCATAAACCAGCTATTGCATGGAAGATTCATGATATTAAAGGAATAAGTCCTTCGTATTGCACACATAAAATCCTTATGGAAGAAGGTCATAAAACGTATGTGCAACGCCAATGAAGATTAAATCCTAATATGCAAGATGTTGTTAAGAAATAAATTATTAAACTGCTTGATGCAAGTTTAATTTATCCAATCTCTGATAGTCCATGGGTAAGCCCAGTTCAATGCGTGCCTAAGAAGGGTGGCATGACTGTCATTACAAATGAGAAAAATGAGCTTATTCATACTAGGACTGTAACAGGATGGCGTGTTTGTATTGATTATAGAAAATTAAATGACGCCACCAGAAAAGATCACTTTCTCTTACCTTTTATTGATCAAATGTTGGAAAGATTAGCTGAAAATAGTTACTATTGTTTTCTTGATGGTTTTTTCGGATATTTTCAAATTCCAATAGCACCCGAAGACCAAGAGAAAACCACGTTCACGTGCGCTTATGGTACTTTTGCTTACAAACGCATGCCATTTGGACTTTGCAACGCCCCTGCAACCTTTCAAAGGTGCATGATTTCGATTTTTCACGACATGATAGAAGAATGCATGGAAGTTTTCATGGATGACTTTTCAGTCTTCGGTGATACTTTTGAATCATGTCTAGTTAATCTTGAACGAATGCTTATTAGATGCGAACAATCAAATCTAGTACTTAATTGGGAGAAATGCCATTTCATGGTTAAAGAAGGCATCGTTCTTGGACATAAAATCTCAAAGGAAGGAATTGAAGTGGATAGAGCTAAAGTAGATGTAATTGCTAAACTTCCACATCCCACCAATGTTAGAGGAGTTAGGAGTTTTCTAGGGCATGCCGGTTTTTACCGACGTTTCATAAAATATTTTTCTAAAATTGCCACTCCTATGAATAAACTCCTAGAAAAAGATGCTCCATTCATGTTTTTAGATGAATGCATCAAATCTTTTAATATTCTTAAAGAGAAACTCACTAATGCGCCGATCATGATAACACCAAATTGGAATCTACCGTTTGAACTAATGTGCGATGCAAGTGATTTTGCAATGGGAGACGTTTTAGGACAAAGGATTGAAAAACGATTTCAACCTATATATTATGCTAGTAAGACGTTACAAGGAGCACAAACGAATTACACAACTACTGAAAAAGAACTCCTTGCTATTGTCTTTACTTTTGACAAATTTCGTTCATATCTCGTTCTAGCTAAAACGGTGGTCTATACCGACCATTCTGCTCTTAGATACCTATTTTTGAAACAAGATGCCAAACCAAGGTTAATCTGTTGGATCTTACTCTTACAAGAGTTCGATATTGAAATTCGAGATAAAAGAGGAGCAGAAAATCTCGCCGCTGATCATCTTTCTCGTCTTGAAAATCCCGAATTAGAAGTTCTAAATGAATTGGCCATACAAGACAACATTCCTGATGAATATCTATTGAAGATAGATTATGATGAAATTCCATGGTTTGCAGACTATGCAAACTACTTAGTATGTGGATTCCTTGAAAAAGGATTATCGTACCAAAAACGAAAGAAATTCTTTAGTGATATAAAACACTATTTCTGGGAAGATCCACATTTGTTTAAAAGTTGTCCCGATGGAATAATACGCCGATGTGTATTCGAAAATGAAGCTAGTAAAATCCTAAACCATTGTCACACAGGACCAACAGGAGGGCATTATGGGCCTCAACTCACAGCAAGAAAAGTTTACGATGCTGGATTCTATTGGCCTACAATTTACAAAGACGCACACCTTCTTTGCAAATCCTGTGATGCTTGTCAAAGGGCCGAAAAAATAAGTCAACGTGATGAAATGCCACAAAATGTCATTCAAGTATGTGAAGTATTTGACATTTGGGGTATGACTTTATGGGTCCATTTCCAAAATCTCATAATAATCTCTATATTCTCGTAGCCATTGATTATGTATCTAAATGGGCGGAAGCACAAGCTCTCCTAACTAACGATGCACGAATTGTAGTCAACTTTTTAAAACGTCTGTTTGCAAGGTTTGGAACACCGAAAGCTTTAATAAGTGATCGGGGAACTCATTTCTGTAATAACCAACTTGAGAAAGTTCTTAAAAGATATGGAGTAACTCATAAAATCTCCACCGCATATCATCCACAAACAAGTGGACAAGTTGAAAATACCAACCGAGCTTTGAAACGTATTCTAGAGAAAACTGTAGGATCAAATCCGAAGGAATGGTCCATTAAATTGGAGGATGCACTCTGGGCTTTTAGAACAGCCTACAAAACTCCAATTGGAACCACACCTTTCAGACTCGTTTACGGAAAAGCATGTCATCTTCCAGTAGAAATTGAACACAAAGCATTTTGGGCTTTGAAGACATGTAATCTTGATTTACATGAAGCTGGACATCTACGGTTAAGTCAATTATATGAATTAGAAGAATTAAGACAAAAAGCATACAAAAATTTGTTAATCTATAAAGAAAGAACGAAGAAATGGCATGATAAAAGAATCAGAAGTTCAAAAGAATTTAAAGAAGGAGATAGAGTTCTTCTTTTTAATTCACGATTCAAGCTATTTCCTGAAAAATTGAAATCAAGATGGTCTGGACCATTCATAGTCAAAAGAGTTTTCCCATACGAAACAGTAGAGTTAATAAATTCAAATGGGATTGAATTTAAGGTTAATGGTCACAGAGTTAAACACTACATAGATAGTCCGATGGAAGTTGACAACGAAGTTAATCACAATTTCAACACCACAGCTAACTAAGTGTGGGGAGAATCAAGTCTTTAAAGGATAATATGTATTTCTGTTAGAGTTAGATTTTCTGTTTTCGTGTAGTTCTCAAAAATGGAACCCGAATGGTCTTTCCCTAGCAGACCCTAAAGAACTAGTCTTCTCCCCCCATTCTGAATTTTTATTTTTTTTTAGGTTTTTACGAAATGAAGACTTCCTGTGAACTAAACCATGGTCTAATGGTACACGCTTTGATTACTAAACGTAATAATGACACACTTCCGAGTGAACTGGTATCAGTAATCAGAGAAAAATTGGACGGAGTAAGAAAAGAATCCAGATGCGAAAATAATAAATTACAATTTGGTAAAGGAAAATCAAAATCCGCAGCGAAAAGAAGAGCACGACACCTTGAAAGATGTCACAAATGCGGAAAATGGTCACACGAAGGTAAATGTTCAAATAATCAAACCTATTCAAACACCGAATTTGTTACTTTATGTAGAGATGGACCGTTCATATGTTTAGAAGAAAAAACATTAAATGCACGAGGTTACGCCTATGTAGCCATGGAAAATCAATTAGTCCGACTATCTTATGAATGGGCTAGAGCATATCACTAAAAATACTATCTCACAGGTAAGTTTGTACAGTTTTTATTTTTATTTTTATTTTTATTTTTAACCTTTTGATAATAAACGCTAATTTGTTCGCTATAAAGTATTAAATTGGTATTCGATAAAATTAGGTCTTGCGACCGAAATTATTGATATCATTCAAAAATTTATTACATCACTGCGAAATTTAACGTTTATTCTTAAGGTATAAATATCTTTAATCAATCAACTCAAAATATTTCAAAAATTCGTCATGAGTTAAATTAGGTCATGGAACCGAAATTACTTTACCGAAAAGAGGGGCGCATATTTTTGATAATATTTGATTGATTAAAGTGGAATATAAGCCAAAAAAATTTTTAATTTTATTTTTACCATGTTTTTAAAATTAATATATAAATATTAAATTAATATTGTAAACTTCTTTAAAATTGTAAATATTTGAAAAATTAATATTTTTTAAGTTTGTATGTATAAAAACAAAAATATAATATAAGTTTGGTGTAAATTTTTAATTTTTAAAATATGAATTTTTAATTTTATGCAATTTTAAATTTAAGTTTGGTGTGAATTTAAAAACAAAAATTTACTTTATTTCGTTAAGTTAAAAATTTGATTTTTAAAATTCGTCGTGAGTTGAAGACTAGGTCGTTGAACCGAAATTGCTTTACCCAAGGGAGGGACGAGAACTTTTATTATAATTATTTTTAATCTTATTGAATTAAAGTATGCCAAAAAAAACAGTTAAATCACTGTACCCGGGACTCCATGCGATCGCATGGAGTTTGGCCTTTGGTGCCATGCGATCGCATGGGGAGAAAAATCAGGCCAGGTTCATAAGGCAGCGAGCTGTTCTGTCTTCACCATAAACACACACACATATACGAACCTACTCCCAAATCACCTCTAAAATTCGCAATTTTTTACCGTAATTCATCAAATTTTTTGCTCTAATCATGCCTAGATTCTCATTCTTCAGCAAAAAGGTAAAAATTACACCCATAAACTCATAAATTTGCTAGTTTTTATGATAATTACCAATATTTTACCTAATGCAATTTTGTTAATTTCTAGTGTAATTAGTGTTAAATTGTTAGTATTTTATTCATGTATAACCTAGATTGATGCTATTTAACATGATTTGAAGCCAAAAACTTCAAAAATTTTAGAAATCTAGGGTTTGTGTTCTTGAGCAATTTGGGACTTTTTGATATAAACAGGTTATGGCCGATTTTTGTCATAAATTATTGCTATATTGAGTAGTGTAACATGTTTAGGTAGTTAAATGATTCAAACATTGATCCTAAACATGATTTTTAGAGATTAAAGTGGACTTTTTAAGTCCAAAATTCATGAACTTGATTAATTTGATATATTTGCCATTTGAGACTTGTTTAATTGTTAGTAATGACTATTTTGACATGTTATTTAAGTTAAATGCTTATGAACTTTGTTACATTTTCATATGTGCTTATTTGAAAAAGTGTAGAATTGTGAAAAATTGTGAAAATGTGTATAAGTTTAATTTTGATTTAACATGTTATTGTGATTGTTTTAAGTTGTTATTTTGCTAACACTAATGCATATTTAGATACACAAATTTTGTGTCTAATGTGTTTTGCAGAAAGCCGATACTGGAGGTTCAGGATCATCATCATCTAGACGACCTGCTCCAGCACCAGAACCAGGACCAGAAATGCAACACGAGCCAGAACTCGAACAAGAACCACAAAATGAACAACAACATCAGCCTGATCAACACGTACCTTATTATGATCCAGTACAGTTTGTTAATGAATTCATAGTATTCCCGATGAGGCCGCCAGTAGAATACCCAACGATTCCTGAGCACACTTTGCATCCTAATCTGAGATTTGATAGAAGATGGAGAGATTACGAGACATATCAAAGGAACAAATTCAGATTGGTAACTAAAAATGTAGAGGTGCCAAGGGTAATCGATTGGGATCCTTTGGAAAGAGTTCAGCTAGCTAATAGAGTCAGACTGCTACTGATTCAGAGGTACGGGAACTCTTCTTTTACAGATTGGGAACGTCTTTTCACCATTCGTAGACCTGTATATAAGGAATGATGTGTTGAGCTCATGAGTACTGTATCACTTGATACAAATATAGTTAGAATAGATGATAGAAGATTTCTTAGGTTTATCCTTGGTGGTAGGATGTACAGAATGTCCATGCTGGACATGGCCAGGGCTTTACAGATATATACTCCTGGTGAGTTGCTACTACCCGATTGTATAAATTTGATTCATTATGGTGAAAGGGTAGATAGCAACTTTGACGCTGACGCCATTTGGAGGCGTATTTCACATTTTGATATTTTTACACTAGCGGGAGGACACACCTATACACATATTGACAGAGCCGAGCTTCGTATCATTCATAGATTTTTGGCTAACTCGATTACACAAAGAGGTAACAATAAAGAAAAAATAACCTTACATGATTTATTCTACCTAAAGTGTATTCGGGATCCTAGAAGCTTTGTCAATATCCCTTACTGTGTTGATTTTTATTTATCTAAAATGGTAGAAGAATGCAGGACGGGAGCATAATAGGAGGAGGTATTTTTGTTACTCTCATTGGAGAGTATTTAGGTATTGATAGGAACCAAGGGGGTCCATTACAGGTTTGTAGAGAACAGGTTGAGCCTTTAGGATTGAAAGTTTATGTGGGTACTAAGGTATTGAAAAGTAGACGCAACCAGGCAGTTGATAATGCTAAAAACGAACATATATTTCATAGCATTATTCCTCAAGAAAGACAAGCTTTTAGTTGCAATTGTTCTATTTACAAGTGATATTCGTTTAAATAATAAAAGGTGAAGACAAAAGACAGATTCGACGAATTGAAGACGCAAACGACCAAAAAGCTCAAAAGTACAAAAGACAATCAAAGAGGTTCCAATTATTGATAAGAAACGTCTCGAAATTACAAGAGTACAAGATTCAAAACGCAAAATACAAAATATAAAATTGTACGCAAGGACGTTCGAAAATCCGGAACCGGGACCAGAGTCAACTCTTAACGCTCGACGCAACGGACTAAAAATTACAAGTTAACTATGTATATAAATATAATATAATATATAATTAATTATATTAATTATATATATATTATATATATATATTATAAACCGTCGGCAGAGAAAGACTCCAAGGGTGTGAGCTGTAAATACATTCTCCGCGACTCGCGGAGTTTGAAGAGGTTTTCACCGCGAGTCGCGGAGCCCCAAAAATCAACTCTGGCTATAAAGCAAACCGAATTCTGATCATTTTTCATATTCTATTTTTCTCTTCTCTCATATATACGTAAAATATATATATATAATTTATATTTTAATTTTAATTTTAATTATAATTCTAATAATAAGGGTATTTTAGCGAATGTTGTAAGGGTGTAAGTCGAAATTCTGTCCGTGTAACGCTACGCTATTTTTAATCATTGTAAGTTATGTTCAACCTTTTTACATTAATGTCTCGTAGCTAAGTTATTATTATGCTTATTTAAAACGAAGTAATCATGCTGTTGGGCTAATTACTAAAATTGGGTAATTGGGCTTTGTACCATAATTGGGGTTTGGATAAAAGAACGACACTTGTGGAAATTAGACTATGGGCTATTAATGGGCTTTATATTTGTTTAACTAAATGAAAGTTTGTTAATGTTAATATAAAGATTTACAATTGGGCGTCCCTATAAATTACCATATACACTCAATTGGACACGATGGGCGGGGTATTTATATGTACGAATAATCGTTCATTTAACCGGACACGAGAATGGATTAATAGCCACTAGAATAATTAAAACAGGGGTGAAATTACATTCAAGGGTAATTGGTGTAATTGTTAACAAAGTAGTAAAACCTTGGTTTACACGCAGTCGATAACCTGGTGTATTCATTAAACAAAGTATTAAAACCTTGTTACAATTCGAATCCCCAATTAGTTGGAATATTTAACTTCGGGTATAAGAATAATTTGAAGAGGACACTCGCACTTTATATTTATGACTGATGGACTGTTATGGACAAAAACCAGACGGACATATTAAATAATCCAGGACAAAGGACAATTAACCCATGGGCATAAAACTAAAATCAACACGTCAAACATCATGATTACGGAAGTTTAAATAAGCATAATTCTTTTATTTCATATTTAATTTCCTTTATTTTATATTTAATTGTACTTCTAATTATCGCACTTTTATTTATTGTTATTTAATCGCACTTTTAATTATCGTACTTTTTAATTATCGCAATTTTATTTTATCGCACTTTTATTATTCGCAATTTCATTATCGTTATTTACTTTACGCTTTAATTTAAGTCTTGTATTTATTTTATATTTTACATTAGGTTTTAACTGCGACTAAAGTCTTAAAATCGACAAACCGGTCATTAAACGGTAAAAACCCCCCTTTATAATAATAATATTACTTATATATATATTTGTATTTTTATAAAAGTAAACTAATATAGCGTTGAGCTTTGTTTAAAGATTTCCCTGTGGAACGAACCGGACTTACTAAAAACTACACTACTGTACGATTAGGTACACTGCCTATAAGTGTTGTAGCAAGGTTTAAGTATATCCATTCTATAAATAAATAAATATCTTGTGTAAAATTGTATCGTATTTAATAGTGTTTTCTGCTAAAATTAATAACTATTTTATATACACCTCGCATAACATCAAGTATTTTTGGCGCCGCTGCCGGGGACTCTCTTAAACGCCGGAAGCGGAACGCTAATATAAAAAAAAAGATTTTTTGTTTACTTTTATTAAAATTCGTTTTTGTAAAAATACGTTTTAATTATTCAAATATATAAAAAGAAAAACAAAAATATAAGCATTTTTAAGATTTTGTTAAATATTTAAGTTTTATAAGTTTCTTTATTTTTAGTTTAGTTTATAAAAATATAAGTTTTATTTTAATATCTTTTATTTATATAAAAATAGAAAACAGAAAATAAAAATAAATAAATAAAGAAAAAACGCGTTGAAGAAATAAGCTGTCATCTGAATTTTGAAACCCCGCGAGTCGCGGGGTTTGAAGTTTTAATTACCGCAAGTCGCGGAGCTTCTCTGACAGGCGACAGGAAGCCCTAATTCAGCATTAATTACGGTTTATTATTAATTATAATTATTATTTAACCCTAATTATTATTATTATTATTATTATTATTAGTCTTATTTTTACTTTTACTTTTTATTTAATTTATGTATTTAGTATTAATTAGTTTTAATTAAATTGTAAAATTAATAGTTTTATTAAATAAATAATATAAAAATAATATTTTTATAAAAAATGTACTTTTTACAACTTTTTGTATATTTTTATATTTTGTCCCTTTTTAATCGTTTTAGCGTAATATTTGTATTTTTAGCTCATATTTAATTTTAAACTTAGTTTTTGCTATAGTTATTTTTACTCTAGATTTTTAGGCTTTGCCGTAGAATTCCTTAAGTACTTTTTCTTTAGACTAAGATTTAGGTGCTTTAGAATTTTGCGACGCCTTTTTAAGTTTTAGTTTCTTTTTAAGTTATTTCCATTTGGGATTTAGTTTTTCCTTGTAAGCTTTAATATTTTTAGACACCTTTTTACTATGTATCAATTATCATTCCAATTAGTAATTTCAATTTGCGATTATAATTTTAAGTTAGTTGTAGTAATAAGGTTAGGTTAGTAAAGTATTTTTAAGTTTTTATAAGTTTCTTTTATTTTTCCGTCACCTTTTATTTTTCAACCATTTTTCTTTTTCGACCTTTTGCGACGAACTCTTTTTCTCTCTTATTTCTCGCCATTCTAGTTTTTAGGACTTAGAATTTTTTCTACTTCTTATCTAAATTTCTTAAAATTACGAAAATTTATTTTAGGTGGTTAAATTGATAGACATCAAAATTTTCTGGTTCGTAGTAATAGTTGGATTTGTACGTGGACCGGGTTATTGGAGCCAAACAGTCCTCAATTATATTGAGACCAAACGAATCCTGCCCCTCTGCTGCATCTTTTGGCTATTCGAAACGTGGGCAAAATCAGAAAAGTCTATTAATTGGATAACTTATTATAATTTTTCTTTCCTTTTTAAAACTAATAGGATATTCAGTGAATGCATCGAGCAAGACGTTCACCACCTTCTGTACGTTCACCACCTGTAACTAGATCAAGACATTTAGCAAATATCACCGCCGTTGATTTTTCTTTAGAATCGTCATCCAGTAGACCAAGTACTTCAGTTCAAATTTCCGATAATCCATTTTTTGAACCCGACCTCACAATTGAGAATCCGGAGAATATTCAGGAACGGTTCGTAGATCCTGAACCATTAAACTTTCCTCCGGAACCACCAATCATTCAAACAGAGATTGTTGAGGAACGAACCATTAAATCAGAATCATCTAGTGATACCGATTCAACAAATTCAATTATGGAGAATTTGGAACCTTTAAGTATGGAAGACCGAATGAGAGCTAAACGCACTGGCCAAGGTCACGCAATTACTCATCCAGACATTAATGCGCCAGATTATGAAATCAAAGGACAAATTCTACACATGGTGACTAATCAATGCCAATTTAGTGGTGCGCCGAAGGAAGATCCAAATGAACATCTACGTACCTTTAATAGGATCTGCACACTATTTAAAATACGAGAAGTGGAGGATGAACAGATATATCTCATGTTATTTCCCTGGACTTTAAAGGGAGAAGCCAAAGATTGGTTGGAATCGTTACCTGAAGGGGCGATCGATACATGGGACGTTTTAATTGACAAATTTCTTAAACAATTCTTTCCTGCATCTAAATCCGTAAGACTTCAAGCAGAAATTGTTACGTTCACACAGAAACCAAATGAAACTCTATATGAGGCGTGGACAAGATATGGAAAGTTGTTAAGAGGATGTCCGCAACATGGTTTAGACACCTGTCAAATAGTACAAATATTCTACCAAGGATGCGACATCAATACAAGGAAAGACATAGATATAGCAGCTGGTGGTTCTATTATGAAGAAAACCGAAACTGATGCTTACAAAATTATTGATAATACTGCTTCCCACTCACATGAGTGGCACCAAGAAAAAGATATCGTTAGATCATCTAAAGCAGCTAGAGCCGATTCTAGCCATGACTTAGATTCCATTTCCGCAAAGATAGATGCTGTGGAGAGACGAATGGAAAAGATGACTAAGGATATTCACTCAATACGAATTAGTTGTGAGCAGTGTGGAGGACCACATTTGACAAAAGATTGTCTCAGTATTGAATTAACAATGGAACAAAGAGAGAATATTTCATACATAAACCAAAGGCCTGGAAATAATTATCAGAATAATTATCAACCGCCAAGACCAATTTACAATCAAAACCAGAATTATAACCGAAATATTCCATACAACAACCAACAAGGTCCTAGCAATCAACAAGTATCCAATAATACTTACAATCAGCAAAGACCGAATTTTCAAAACAAACCACCACAACAAACCGATGATAAAAAGCCGAATTTAGAAGATATGATGACGAAGCTAGTTGAAACTCAAACGCAGTTTTTCACATCTCAAAAACAAACTAATGAACAAAATGCTCAAGCATTTAGAAATCAACAAGCTTCTATTCAAAATCTGGAACAAGAAGTAAGTAACCTAGCAAGGTTAATAGGTGAAAGAAAACCGGGAAGTCTACCTAGTGATACAAATGCTAACCCCCGGAATGAAACAGCTAAAGCCATTACCACAAGAAGTGGTACAACACTTAAACCACCTGAAATACCTGTAACTTCTGATGAAACTATTCCTACTCCACAAGAACCACAACCTGATCAAGATAAGGAAAAAGAACCGGTAGTTGAAAAGGTTAATGAAAATAACACAGTTAAGGATAAACCTTATGTTAAACCATACCAACCACCACTTCCTTACCCGAGTAAAATGAAGAAAGAAAAACTTGAAGCCGAGCAATCCAAATTTTTGGATATGTTTAAACAGATAAATGTAAATCTTCCTTTCATTGATGTGATTTCAGGAATGCCAAGATATGCTAAATTCTTGAAAGATCTAATCTCAAATAGAAAGAAAATGGAAGAACTCTCGGCTGTTACTATGAATGCTAATTGTTCAGCAGTGCTGTTGAATAAGATACCAGAAAAACTATCTGATCCAGGAAGTTTCACAATTCCATGTTTTCTGGGTAGTCTTAGTTCAATAGAAGCATTGGCAGACTTAGGTGCTAGTATAAATCTAATGCCGTATTCACTATACGCTAAACTAGACCTTGGAGAATTGAAACCAACTAGAATAAGCATACAACTAGCCGATAGATCAATAAAATATCCTAGAGGGATAATGGAGAACATGCTAGTTAAAGTTGGTACTTTAGTATTTCCAGTAGATTTTGTTGTTTTGGACATGGAAGAAGATTCTCAAGTTCCTCTCATATTAGGAAGACCATTCTTAAACACGGCTAAAGCAATGATAGACGTGTTCGGTAAGAAACTGACCCTAAGTATAGAGGATGAGAGTGTTACCTTTTCAGTTGATAGAGCAATGCAACAACCACAATCTGCAGATGATACATGTTATTATATTCAAACTATAGATGCACATGCAGAATTATTAGAAGAATTTCCAGAATTACAAGGAACAGGAGAATGTTCTTTAGGAGAAGGTAATGAACCAATTGATGAAGCTGAAATGTTAGCTACACTTATAGCTAATGGATATGAACCAACAACAGAAGAAATTCAAATGCTAAAAGAAGAAGACAGATATCGATATAAATCATCGATAGAAGAACCTCCGAAATTAGAGTTAAAGCCACTTCCAAACCATTTGGAATACGCTTATTTACATGGCGAATCTGAATTACCTGTAATAATATCGTCTTCTCTTACTGAAAATGAGAAATCACAACTCATTTCTGTGTTGAAAGCTCATAAACCAGCCATTGCATGGAAGATTCATGATATTAAAGGAATAAGTCCTTCGTATTGCACACATAAAATCCTTATGGAAGAAGGTCATAAAACGTATGTGCAAAGCCAACGAAGACTAAATCCTAATATGCAAGATGTAGTTAAGAAAGAGATTATTAAACTGCTAGATGCAGGTTTGATATATCCAATTTCTGATAGCCCATGGGTAAGCCCAGTTCAATGCGTGCCTAAGAAGGGTGGTATGACTGTCATTACAAATGAGAAAAATGAGCTTATTCCTACTAGGACTGTAACAGGATGGCGTGTATGTATTGATTATAGAAAATTAAATGACGCCACCAGAAAAGATCACTTTTCCTTACCTTTCATAGATCAAATGTTGGAAAGATTAGCCGGAAATAGTTACTATTGTTTTCTAGATGGATTTTCCGGATATTTTCAAATTCCAATAGCACCCGAGGACCAAGAGAAAACCACATTCACGTGCCCTTATGGTACTTTTGCTTACAAACGCATGCCATTTGGACTTTGCAACGCCCCTGCAACCTTTCAAAGGTGCATGATAGCGATTTTTCACGACATGATAGAAGAATGCATGGAAGTATTCATGGATGACTTTTCAGTCTTCGGTGATACATTTAAATCATGTCTAGTTAATCTGGAACGAATGCTAATTAGATGCGAAAAATCAAATCTAGTACTTAATTGGGAGAAATGCCATTTCATGGTTAAAGAAGGCATCGTTCTTGGACATAAAATTTCAAAAGAAGGAATTGAAGTGGATAGAGCTAAAGTAGATGTAATTGCTAAACTTCCACATCCCACAAATGTTAGAGGAGTTAGGAGTTTTCTAGGGCATGCCGGTTTTTACCGACGTTTCATAAAAGATTTTTCTAAAATTGCCACTCCTATGAATAAACTCCTAGAAAAGGATGCGCCATTCATCTTTTCAGATGAGTGTATCAAATCTTTTAATATTCTTAAAGAGAAACTCACTAATGCACCGATCATGATAACACCAAATTGGAATCTACCATTTGAACTAATGTGCGATGCAAGTGATTTTGCAATGGGAGCCGTTTTAGGACAAAGGATTGAAAAACGATTTCAACCTATATATTATGCTAGTAAGACATTACAAGGAGCACAAACGAACTATACAACTACTGAAAAAGAACTCCTTGCTATTGTCTTTGCTTTTGACAAATTTCGATCATATCTCGTTCTAGCAAAAACGGTGGTCTATACCGACCATTCTGCTCTTAGATACCTGTTTTCAAAACAAGATGCTAAACCAAGATTAATCCGTTGGATCTTACTCTTACAAGAGTTTGATATTGAAATCCGAGATAAAAGAGGAGCAGAAAATCTCGCCGCTGATCATCTTTCTCGTCTTGAAAATCCTGAGTTAGAAGTTCTAAATGAATCGGCCATACAAGACAACTTTCCTGATGAATATCTATTGAAGATAGATTATAAAGAAATCCCATGGTTTGCAGACTATGCAAACTACTTAGTTTGTGGATTCCTTGAAAAGGGATTATCGTACCAAAGACGAAAGAAATTCTTCAGTGATATAAAACACTATTTCTGGGAAGATCCACATCTGTTTAAAAGTTGTCCCGATGGAATAATACGCCGATGTGTATTTGGAGATGAAGCTAGTAAAATTTTAAACCATTGTCACACAGGACCAACAGGAGGGCATTATGGGCCTCAACTAACAGCAAGAAAAGTTTATGAAGCTGGATTCTATTGGCCTACAATTTACAAAGACGCACACCTTCTTTGCAAATCCTGTGATGCATGTCAAAGGGCCGGAAAAATAAGTCAACGTGATGAAATGCCACAAAATGTCATCCAAGTATGTGAAGTATTTGACATTTGGGGTATTGACTTTATGGGTCCATTTCCAAAATCTCATAATAATCTATATATACTCGTAGCCATTGATTATGTATCTAAATGGGCGGAAGCACAAGCTCTCCCAACTAACGATGCACGAGTTGTAGTCAACTTTTTAAAACGTCTTTTTGCAAGGTTTGGAACACCGAAAGCTTTAATAAGTGATCGGGGTACTCATTTCTGTAATAATCAACTTGAGAAAGTTCTTAAAAGATATGGAGTAACTCATAAAATCTCCACCGCATATCATCCACAAACAAGTGGACAAGTTGAAAATACCAACCGAGCTTTAAAACGTATTCTAGAGAAAACCGTAGGATCAAATCCGAAGGAATGGTCCATTAAATTGGAGGATGCACTCTGGGCTTTTAGAACAGCCTACAAAACTCCAATTGGAACCACACCTTTTAGACTTGTTTATGGAAAAGCATGTCATCTTCCAGTAGAAATTGAACACAAAGCATTTTGGGCTTTGAAGACATGTAATCTTGATTTACATGAAGCCGGACGTCTACGATTAAGTCAACTAAACGAATTAGAAGAATTAAGACATGAAGCATACGAAAATTCGTTAATCTATAAAGAAAGAACGAAGAAATGGCATGATAAAAGAATCAGAAGTTCAAAAGAATTTAAAGAAGGAGACAGAGTTTTTCTTTTCAATTCACGATTCAAGCTATTTCCTGGAAAATTGAAATCAAGATGGTCTGGACCATTCATAGTCAAAAGAATTTTCCCATACGGAACGATAGAATTAATAAATTCAAATGGGATTGAATTTAAAGTTAATGGTCACAGAGTTAAACATTACATACATGGTCCGATGGAAGTCGACAACGAAGTTAATCACAATTTCGACACCACAGCTAACTAAGTGTGGGGAGAATCAAGTCTTTAAAGGATAATATGTATTTCTGTTAGAGTTAGATTGTCTGTTTTCGTGTAGTTCTCGAAAATGGAACCCGAATGGTTTTTCCCTAGCAGACCCTAAAGAACTAGTCTTCTCTCCCCATTCTGAATTTTTATTTTTTTAGGTTTTTACAAAATGAAGACTGCCTGTGAACTAAACCATGGTCTAATGCTACACGCTTTGATCACTAAAAGAAATAATGACATACTACCGAGTGAAATAGTATCAGTAATCAGAGAAAGAATGGACGGAGTTAGAAAAGAATCCAGATGCGAAGATAATAAGTTACAATTTGGTAAAGGAAAATCAAAATCCGCAGTGAAAAGAAGAGCACGACACCTAGAAAGATGTCACAAATGCGGAAAATGGTCACATGGAGGTAAATGTTCAAATAATCAAACCTATTCAAATACCGAATTTGTTACTTTATGCAGAGACGGACCGTTCATATGTTTAGAAGAAAAGACACTAAATGCTCGAGGTTACGCCTATGTAGCCATGGAAAACCAATTAAACCGACTAACTTATGAATGGGATAGATCATATAACTAAGAAATCTATTTCACAGGTATGTCTGTACAGTTTTTATTTTTTTTATTTTTAACCTTTTGATAATAAACGCTAATTTGTTCGCTAAAAAGTATTAAATTGGTATTAAATAAAATTAGGTTTGGCGACCGAAATTATTGATATCATTCAAAAATTTATTACATCACTGCGAAATTTAACGTTTATTCTTAAGGTATAAATATCTTTAATCAATCAACCCAAAATATTTCAAAAATTCGTCATGAGTTAAATTAGGTCTTGGAACCGAAATTACTTTACCGAAAAGAGGGGCGCATATTTTTGATAATATTTGATTGATTAAAGTGGGATAAAAAGACAAAAAGATTTTTAATTTTATTTTTACCATATTTTTAAAATTAATATTTAAATCTTAAATTAATATTGTAAACTTTATAAAAACAATATATTTAAAATTGTAAATATTTGAAAAATTAATATAAGTTTGATATGAATTTATAAATTTTTAAATTAAGTTTGGTGTGAATTTTTAATTTTTAAAATATTAATTTTTAATTTTATGCATTTCAAATTTTAAGTTTGGTGTGAATTTTTAATTTTTAATTTTATATTTAAGTTGTGTGAATTTAAAAACAAAAATTTACTTTATCTCATTAAGTTAAGAATATGATTTTTAAAATTCGTCGTAAGTTGAAGACTAGGTCTTTGAACCGAAATTGCTTTACCCGAGGGAGGGACGAGAACTTTTATTATCATTATTTTTAATCTTATTGAATTAGAGTATGCCAAAAACATTAAAAAACTCAAAAATCTTAGCTTTTAAAACAATCGCTACTAAAAGACAAATTTTAAAATTTTGTCGAAGGACGGACTAGGACATCGATCCGAAACGACCTCGTCCTAAATAACAAGGGAAACAAAATTTTAAAATTAATTTCTTAATTGTTTTCAAAAGTTAATGATTATAAAAAAAAAAAAAAAAAAACAAACAAACTCCGCGAGTCGCGGAGTTTGAAGTGTATTTTGCCGCGACTCGCGGAGGGACCGAAAATCAGAAAAAAAAATAAAAAGAGCTGAACGATCAGTGCACCACACAACCCCAAAACAGAAAAATAGCTGCGAAAAACCCACGAAAAACCACCCAAAAACACCCCAAAAATCCCAATTTTTAACCGTTAATCACCAAATTTTTTGCTAAAATCATGTTGAGAAGGATGCTATCTAAGAATTACTCAAGAAAAACGGTAAATTTCTACACCTAAACACCATTTAATCCGAAATTTGATGTTCTTGAGCTATTTTTTCCCAATTTGATTTTGATGCTTTTTAGTGTAATTAAGCTTAAATTGTTTATGTATTATGCTTGTATAACCTAGATTGATGCTGTTTAACATGATTAGAAGCCTTAAACTTCAAATTTTGAATAATCTAGGGTTTGTGTTCTTGAGCAAATTTGGGGCTTTTTGATATAAACAGGTTATGGCCGATTTTTGTCATGAATTGTTGCTAAATTAAGTAGTGTAACATGTCTAGGTAGTTAAATGATCCAAACTTTGAGCCTAAACATGATTTTGAGAATTAAAGTGGACTTTTTCAAGTCTAAAATTCATGAACTTGATTTTTGAAAGATAATGCCATTTGAGACTTGTTTAATTGCTAGTAATGATTATTTTGACATGTTATTTGAGTTGAATGCTTATGAACTTGGCGAACATTTTCGTATATGCTTATTTGAAAAAGTGTAGATTTGATAAAAATGTGAAAATGAGCTTAAGTTTGATATAAATTGATAATGTCATTGTAATTATTTTGATTGATGATTTTGCTGACACTAATGCATATTTGGATGCACAAAAATTGTGTTTGATGTGTTTTGCAGAATGAAAGGGGTGAATCTTCATCCCAAGCCCGCAATGCTCCTGCTGAGAATTTGGAACAACAGGAGGTGGATAACTACTACAAGCAGGATATACCTCATCCAGTCATGACCTTTTCTGATATGCACTTGGAAGAGTTGCACCCGAACCTGAGATTTGACAGACTTTGGATAGATTATCCAAAATATCAACGGGGTTTGCATACTCTTCATTCCAAGGTTGTTGAGGTACCGAGGATCATAGAATGGGGACCCTTAGAAGCTGTAGAATTGGCCAGGCCAATTAGGAAATTACTTGTACAGAGGTATGGTAATTCTTCTTTTAATGACTGGATATGTTTATTCACCATACGTAGACCTGTATATAAAGTATGGTGTGAAGAATTGTTATGTAGTATAGAGTTGAATGATCGGGTAGCTAGTTTAACCGATCGTTCTTTTATTAGATTTTTGTTAGGCGGTTCGATGCGCCACATGTCTTTACTGGACATGGCTCAGGCTTTACGTATATATACGCCTGAGGAGTTAGCGTCTGCCGATTGTAGAGGATTGATACTAAACGGTAGAAAGATAGATGAAAATTTTGATACACACGGTGTGTGGAGTCAAATGACAAGCCATCACCGTTTCAAAGGGGGAAATTACTCTTATTTGGATATAGATAGAGCCGAATTAAGAGTGATACATAGGTTTTTAGCTAATTCGATTACACAAAGGGGTAAAAACAAGGAAAAAGTAAATGAACAGGATTTGTTTTACCATATGTGTATTCGAGACCCACAAAGCGCTGTAAGTATACCATATTGTGTGGGTTATTATTTATCAGCTATGGTTCGGGGGATGCGACCACATAGCATAATAGGAGGTGGTATTTTTATTATTTTGATTGGTGAATATCTCGGTGTGGATGTAAGTCGGGGGGGATTATTACTAGAAGAGCCGGAACCCCGCGATACTATAGGTTTAAATGTATACCATGGTGCGAAAGTTTTGAAGAGGCGAAATAACGCCGCAGTACGATACCATGGCAGACATCCACAGGTGGAGAGAAACCAGCAACAAGGTAATGTAGGAGGGGGGAATGAGATGCAAGAAATGCATAGGTTTATAGCTTCTCAGGAATACGAAAATGCTAGACAGAGAGCATTTGAAGATTGGCAAGTTCATCAGAACCAAATCATAGCTCATTGCCAACATATAGGTAGAAACTATATTCCTACACCGAAACCCATCTTCCCTCCTTGGTCTATAGAGATGCAGCCACCATATCCTACGTATGACCCTGCCGAAGCATTCTATAGCACTTATGGTTATGCCTGGAACCCCTATTGGTACCAATATCATCCTTAATTTACTTATTATTTTTTTTATTTTGTAATTTGTAATTATTGATACATTTAATATTTTTGTTAATATTGTAATCATTTTTATAATTATCTAACTTTTATTCTTAGATTTTAATAATTTTTTGAATGTGGGGTAATATACCAAACTTCAAAAAAAATATGTATATATGTTTGCAGTTTATCTTATGTACACAACAGGGTAAAACAACGCATTTTCAAAGACTGGCATTAAGTTCAGCAAAAGCAACTAATTTTGACGACAAGATGCAAAATATATGCTAAATAACAACAAGACGGAATGAACAAATGATGTGCACCATTTATCATTCAGCAAACAAACGCCAATATATTTGGAAACTTTGGTAAAAATTTAATCATTTTCACACAAATCACCCTCAATAATTTAAATTATTCCTGATTTCTTGCAAATGAGGGCATTGCAAGATCTTAAGTGTGGGAAGGGGTTAAATTCTTTCGGATTTTAAAAAATTTTACTTTATACACTTGGTTACCATTAAAAATACAAGTAAAGCAGTAGTTGTATTAGAATCTAGTGCTCTCTGATAAAAAAAGAACAGCCCTAGTCTTATATACTGACTACCCAATTCTAGTAAAATTTTTCAAAATTTTCAATTAAATGAACTCAAAATCATGCTTATACATATTTATGAACGATAAAACAAGGTTTTAACACCGAAATTATTGTTACCGCGGAAAGGACATAAATTGAGAAACAAACTAAAATGTTAAAATTCATTTAAAATGGAATAGAGGACGATAAAAAGGAAAATAAAAGCCAAGTGTGGGAAAATTTACCAAGTTATCTTAACATATGTCACATATATCTGTAACAAATAACTGAAAATACTTTTGCTTTGGACTATACTAAACTGTTTTACCCGATGAAAGAAAATAAGAGATGGATCTACACGATGAATCAATTCCATCATTAAAAGGAAGTAAAGTCTTCCGAAAAAGACACGCGCTTCTTGATTTAGGTCATGAAGTTGTCGTCCAGACCAGCTGTAGGTTGACGAAAAATCTAGAAAAGTCATCACTAAAATCAGCAGAAAATCCACGGACCTCAGCATTAAACAGGGTCGCCATGTGGTCAGATTTATCCTAACCATGAGAAGGATTTATCTCGTACAATGGGGGGGCACCATGCAAATTAGCTGGATAAGACTAATGAATCAGATCCCCAGAAAGGATAATCTCCTTAAAGATTAAAAATCAGCTTTTAAGACTGATATTACTCAATCCTAGAGATTGACCTTAAAGATTGAGAATTCAAACTCATGGAACTCAATGATATCTAAACTCGAGCTTGAACGAGAAAATATTTTGATCAAAATTACAAACCGATTTGTTTTCTGAAAACCCTATTTTCAATGCGTTCATTACCATTAAACGTAAAATCCTAGGAATTCACCTGGAATTCATTAGGTCACCTGAACTAAAACGGGTGTCAACCGTAAGAACGGTGGTTGCATAGTGGTCAAAGACAGGACCTTGTGCCAGACCGAAAAATTATAAGGGTGAGCTTTACTATTGCTCCTACCAAGGATAGTAATTGCGTCCGACACGTTATAGACCATAATCAAAAGCATGTCACGGGACATTGCCTTAACAGTTGCTTGTTCAACGCTTTCCTTTACAACCGGACGGTAGTTTGCCGAAAGGTAATATACGGGACAAGTAAACTGGACGTGTTGCTTTCCAAATACAAGGTTAGCAAGTGGGTGACACAAAACCGCAAGTTTTGAGCTAAAATTTTCAAATCTGAAACCCACCAAACCCACAAAAATATTTTGCAAACGCCGGTAAAGGGTTATCCCGGAAAACTTATCTAGGGTAAAAACTAGATTTAATTTTCAAAAGATCAAATGTTTTCATAAAGATCCAATTTCCTTAATGGATCTAAATTTTTATAGTCATGTGGGACTGTAAACCATATCGTTACTACCATTGTTTATACCGCCGTATAGAAATCACTGATGTACAAAGTGTGAAGAATAAAGAAGTGATTCTAGTATTTCAAGACAATATTGCTTGAGGACAAGCAACGCTCAAGTGTGGGAATATTTGATAATGCTAAAAACGAACATATATTTCATAGCATTATTCCTCAAGAAAGACAAGCTTTTAGTTGCAATTGTTCTATTTACAAGTGATATTCGTTTAAATAATAAAAGGTGAAGACAAAATACAGATTCGACGAATTGAAGACGCAAACGACCAAAAAGCTCAAAAGTACAAAAGACAATCAAAGAGGTTCCAATTATTGATAAGAAACGTCTCAAAATTACAAGAGTACAAGATTCAAAACGCAAAATACAAAATATAAAATTGTACGCAAGGACGTTCGAAAATCCGGAACCGGGACCAGAGTCAACTCTTAACGCTCGACGCAATGGACTAAAAATTACAAGTTAACTATGTATATAAATATAATATAATATATAATTAATTATATTAATTATATATATTATATATATATATATATATATATATATATTATAAACCGTCGGCAGAGAAAGACTCCAAGGGTGTGAGCTGTAAATACATTCTCCGCGACTCGCGGAGTTTGAAGAGGTTTTCACCGCGAGTCGCGGAGCCCCAAAAATCAACTCTAGCTATAAAGCAAACCGAATTCTGATCATTTTTCATATTCTATTTTTCTCTTCTCTCATATATACGTAAAATATATATATATATAATTTATATTTTAATTTTAATTTTAATTATAATTCTAATAATAAGGGTATGTTAGCGAATGTTGTAAGGGTGTAAGTCGAAATTCTGTCCGTGTAACGCTACGCTATTTTTAATCATTGTAAGTTATGTTCAACCTTTTTACATTAATGTCTCGTAGCTAAGTTATTATTATGCTTATTTAAAACGAAGTAATCATGATGTTGGGCTAATTACTAAAATTGGGTAATTGGGCTTTGTACCATAATTGGGGTTTGGATAAAAGAACGACACTTGTGGAAATTAGACTATGGGCTATTAATGGGCTTTATATTTGTTTAACTAAATGAAAGTTTGTTAATGTTAATATAAAGATTTACAATTGGGCGTCCCTATAAATTACCATATACACTCAATCGGACACGATGGGCGGGGTATTTATATGTACGAATAATCGTTCATTTAACCGGACACGGGAATGGATTAATAGCCACTAGAATAATTAAAACAGGGGTGAAATTACATTCAAGGGTAATTGGTGTAATTGTTAACAAAGTAGTAAAACCTTGGTTTACACGCAGTCGATAACCTGGTGTATTCATTAAACAAAGTATTAAAACCTTGTTACAATTCGAATCCCCAATTAGTTGGAATATTTAACTTCGGGTATAAGAATAATTTGACGAGGACACTCGCACTTTATATTTATGACTGATGGACTGTTATGGACAAAAACCAGACGGACATATTAAATAATCCAGGACAAAGGACAATTAACCCATGGGCATAAAACTAAAATCAACACGTCAAACATCATGATTACAGAAGTTTAAATAAGCATAATTCTTTTATTTCATATTTAATTTCCTTTATTTTATATTTAATTGCACTTCTAATTATCGCACTTTTATTTATTGTTATTTAATCGCACTTTTAATTATCGTACTTTTTAATTATCTCAATTTTATTTTATCGCACTTTTATTATTCGCAATTTCATTATCGTTATTTACTTTACGCTTTAATTTAAGTCTTGTATTTATTTTATATTTTACATTAGGTTTTAACTGCGACTAAAGTCTTAAAATCGACAAACCGGTCATTAAACGGTAAAAACCCCCCTTTATAATAATAATATTACTTATATATATATTTGTATTTTTATAAAAGTAAACTAATATAGCGTTGAGCTTTGTTTAAAGATTTCCCTGTGGAACGAACCGGACTTACTAAAAACTACACTACTGTACGATTAGGTACACTGCCTATAAGTGTTGTAGCAAGGTTTAAGTATATCCATTCTATAAATAAATAAATATCTTGTGTAAAATTGTATCGTATTTAATAGTGTTTTCTGCTAAAATTAATAACTATTTTATATACACCTCGCATAACATCAGCAGTACCCTATGAGGGCCCTCATCCACAGGTAGAAAGGGGCTCAGGCGAGGAAATGGAGGAAGCGGAAGACATTAGGGATGTCTTTCGAGATGCTATTCTTGACGTCCACGTTCGTATAGATGAGGAATCAATGACGAACGCGGCCAGACATAGTATGTACGAGCAGTGGAACTCCGAGCGAGTATACGAGGATTATAGGCGACGCCAACACGATAGCTGGTTAGTTCATCATCACCAAATCATGAGCCAG
The DNA here is from genome assembly GCF_046630445.1 of Rutidosis leptorrhynchoides. Classification (NCBI taxonomy): domain Eukaryota; kingdom Viridiplantae; phylum Streptophyta; class Magnoliopsida; order Asterales; family Asteraceae; genus Rutidosis; species Rutidosis leptorrhynchoides. The sequence goes on along the minus strand of NC_092343.1, from coordinate 336,600,187 downwards.
CTATCATATCAGGTACCGAATAACTACGTACCTACTCGACCTGCTCATTTTCCGCCACACAACCCCGAGATCCGACCACCCTTTAACCGGTATGACTATAACCAAGCCTATCAGGATACCTATAACCAACAATGGAACTCACCTGACGAGATGAACTGGAACCCCTATCCAGACTGATTTAGTTCCGTTGGTTATTTTTATGATTTTTATGTTTTTATCTTTTTACTTTTTCATGTTTAAACTTATGTTATTGGATATATTTATGTAATTTTTATCATTTTTATTATTATTGTGTACTAATATTTCACATTTAGGATTTGAAAGTGAAATTTTAAGTCCCATTTTAAATTGCCATGCATGTTTATATTTGTATGTATGTATGTATATTGTAAATTGTACAAAACAGGGTAAAACAGCGCATTTTCATAGACTGGCATTAAGTTCAGCAAAAGCTACTAGTTTTGACGACAAGATGAAAAATAAATGTGATGTAACAACAAGACGGAATGAACAAATGATGTGCACCATTCATCATTCAGCAAACAAACGCCAATATGTTTGGAAACTTTGGTAAAATTTAATCATTATTCTGCGCTAATCACCCTCAATAATTTAAATTGTTACTGATTTCTTGCAAATGAGGGCATTGCAAGATCTTAAGTGTGGGAAGGGGTTAAATTCTTTCGGAATTTTAAAAAATTTTTAACTTAAAACACTTGGTTACCATTAAAAATACTAGTAAAGCAGTAGTTGTATTAGAATCTAGTGCTCTCTGATAATAAAGAACAGCCCTAGTCTTATATACTGACTACCCAATTCTAGTAAAATTTTCAAAATTTCCAATTAAATGAATTCAAAAACATGTTTATACATATTTATGAACGATAAAACTAGGTGTTAACACCGAAATTATTGTTACCTCGGAAAGGACATAAATTGTGAAACAAACCAAAATGTTAGAATTCATTTAAAATGGAATAGAGAACAATAAAAAGGCAGATAAAAGAAAATAAAAGCCAAGTGTGGGAAAATTTACGAAGTTATTTTAAAACATATGTCACATATTTCTGTAACAAATAACTGAAGATACTTTTGCCTTGGACTAAACTAAATAGTTTTACCCGATTTACTGTAATATATTTGAAAGAAAGATGGATCTGCAAGATGAATCAATTCCATCATTATAAGGAAGTAAAGTCTTCCGAAAAAGACACGCGCTTCTTGATTTAGGTCAGGAAGTTGTCGTCCAGACCAGCTGTAGGTTGACGAAAAATCTAGAAAAGTCATCTCTAAAATCAGCAGGAAATCCACGGACCTCCGCATCAAACAGGGTCGCCAAGTGGCCAGACTTATCCTAACCATGAGAGGATCTGTCTCGTAAAATGGGGAGGACGCCGTGCAAATTAGCTGGATAAGACTAATGAATCAGATTCCCAGAAAGGATAATCTCCTTAAAGATCAAAAATCAGCTTTTAAGCCTGATATTACTCAATCCTAGAGATTGACCTTAATGATTGAGAATTACAAACTCATGGAATTCAATGATATCTAAACTCGAGCTTGAACGAGAAAATATTTTGATAAAATTACAAACCGATTTGTTTTCTGAAAACCCATTTATAATGCGTTCATTACCATTGAACGTAAAATTCTAGGAATTCACCTGGAATTCATTAGGTCACCTGAACCAAATCGGGTGTCAACCGTAAGAACGGTGGTTGCATAGCATGGTCAAAGACAGGACTTTGTACCAAATCGACAAATTATAAGGGTGAGCTTTACTATTGCTCCTACCAAGGATAGTAATTGCATCCGACACGTTATAGACCATAATTAAAAGCATGTCAGGGGACATTGCCTTAACAGTTGCTTGTTCAACGCTTTCCTTTACAACCGGACGGTAGTTTGCCGAAAGGTAATATACGGGACAAGTAAACTGGACGTGTTGCTTTCCCAATACAAGGTTAGCAAGTGGGTGACACAAAACCGCGAGTTTTGAGCTAAAATTTTCAAATATGAAACCCACCAAACCCACAAAAACAATTTGCAAATACCGGTGAAGGGTTATTCCGGAAAACTTATCTAGGGTAAAAACTAGATTAAATTTTCAAAAAGATCAAATGTTTTCATAAATATCCAATTTCCTTAATGGATCTAAATTTTCATAGTCATGTGGGACTGTAAACCACATCGTTACTACCATTGTTTATACCGCCGTATAGAAATCACTGATGTACAAAGTGTGAAGAATAAAGAAGTGATTCTAGTATTTCAAGACTATATTACTTAAGGATAAGCAACGCTCAAGTGTGGGAATATTTGATAATGCTAAAAACGAACATATATTTCATAGCATTATCCCTCAAGAAAGACAAGCTTTTAGTTGCAATTGTTCTATTTACAAGTGATATTCGTTTAAATAATAAAAGGTGAAGACAAAAGACAGATTCGACGAATTGAAGACGCAAACGACCAAAAAGCTCAAAAGTACAAAGTACAATCAAAAAGGTTCCAATTATTGATAAGAAACGTCTCAAAATTACAAGAGTACAAGAAGCGAAATGCAAAGTATAAGATATTAAATTATACGCAAGGACGTTCGAAAATCCGGAATCGGGACCAGAGTCAACTCTCAACGCTCGACGCAACGGACTAAAAATTACAAGTCAACTATGCACATGAATATAATATAATATATAATTAATTCTTAAAATTAATATATATATTATATTATATTATATAAACCGTCGGCAGAAGAAAACAACCACATGTGAGCCTCCCCAGCTGGCCATGCGATCGCATGGCCTTGAAGGGCAAAGCTCATGCGATCGCATGAGGCCTTTTTCAGTTCACAGGCCTATAAATTTCGAGCTTTGGTGCATCATTTAACATATATCCATCCATCCAACTCTCAACATATATATATATATATATATATATATATATATATATATATATATATATATATATATATATATATATATATATATATATATATATATATATATATATATATATATTATAATTTTAATTTTAATTTTAATTTCTAATAATAAGGGTATGTTAGCGAATGTTGTAAGGGTGTAAGTCGAAATTCTGTCCGTGTAACGCTACGCTATTTTTAATCATTGTAAGTTATGTTCAACCTTTTTACATTAATGTCTTGTAGCTAAATTATTATTATGCTTATTTAAGCCGAAGTAATCATGATGTTGGGCTAAAAATACTAAAATTGGGTAATTGGGCTTTGTACCATAATTGGGGTTTGGACAAAAGAACGACACTTGTGGAAATTAGACTATGGGCTATTAATGGGCTTTATATTTGTTTAACTAAATGATAGTTTGTTAATTTTAATATAAAGATTTACAATTGGACGTACCCATAAATAACCATATACACTCGATCGGACACGATGGGCGGCATATTTATATGTACGAATAATCGTTCATTTAACCGGACACGGGAATGGATTAATAGTCTATGGAATTATTAAAATAGGGGTGAAATTATGTACAAGGACACTTGGCGTAATTGTTAACAAAGTATTAAAACCTTGGGTTACACGCAGTTGATATCCTGGTGTAATTATTAAACAAAGTAATAAAACCTTGTTACAGTTTAAGTCCCTAATTAGTTGGAATATTTGACTTCGGGTATAAGGATAATTTGACGAGGACACTCGCATTTTATATTTATGACTGATGGACTGTTATGGACAAAAACTAGACGGACATATTAAATAATCCAGGACAAAGGACAATTAACCTATGGGCATAAAACTAAAATCAACACGTCAACCATCATGATTACGGAAGTTTAAATAAGCATAATTCCTTTATTTTCATATTTAATTGCACTTTTAATTATCGCACTTTTATTTATTGTCATTGTATTTAATTGCACTTTTAATTAACGCACTTTTTAATTATTTTATCGCACTTTTATCGCAATCGTTATTTACTTTACGTTTTAAATTAAGTCTTTTATATTTTTAATATTTTACATTAGGTTTTACCTGCGACTAATATTTTAAAATCGACAAACCGGTCATTAAACGGTAAAAAACCCCCTTTATAATAATAATATTACTTATATATATATATATATATATATATTTGTATTTTTATAAATTAAAACTAATATAGCGTTAAGCTTGTTTAAAAGATTCCCTGTGGAACGAACCGGACTTACTAAAAACTACACTACTGTACGATTAGGTACACTGCCTATAAGTGTTGTAGCAAAGTTTAGGTATATCCATTCTATAAATAAATAAATATCTTGTGTAAAATTGTATCATATTTAATAGTATTTCGTTGTAAAAATAAAGCTATTTTATATACGCCTCGTATAACATCAGCTAGATTAGATAATCTCTAAGACTTTAGAGATTACATAATCGCCGCGGAATGTTTCTCCAATGAAGTTATGAATTAATACTTCGTCAGTTATTGTTGTTGGTACTCCTTGGTATCTATGGTGCGTATGACGTTGATGCTCGTGGGACAGATTGTGAAGTTGAGGTTTACGACGAGGTTGTGGTTGGAGGTGGTAATGGTACTGTTGGCTATGATGATGGTGGTACTGGTTATGCTACTGATGCTGCTGCTGGTGTTTGTAATCTCTGCACCATATTCTCCAAAGCCACTACCCGAGCGCGAAGCTCGTTGACTTCTTCTATTACACCGGGGTGATTGTCGGTTCGGACGAGCGGATAAATAAAATCTAAAATTTGATGTAAGATATAACCGTGACGAGATACTCTGTAAATGAACGAGAAAATGGTGTTTCGACAGGTTCATCGGTAAGTGCTTCAGGTTCTTCGTCAAGAGGGCAATGTGGTGGATGGAAGGATCACCTTCTTCTTATCTCCAATGATTGAGGAGGCTACGAATCCATCCCCAATTCATCCAGAATAGGTGATGACTGATTGGTTGATCTATTCCGGCCACACTGCTTTCGGAGCTTGAATGGGATTCCATTTCGGAATCTGAGTGACTTGAACTGATGACGAATTCCATTTCGTACGATTGGATAAAGGATTTTTTTTTTTTATATGAAATGATTTTGGCTAACGGATGGTATTCTAATTATATATATATATATATATATATATATATATATATATATATATATATATACATATATATATATATATATATACATATATATATATATATCAAAAGATTTCGTAGATTACGGAGGACTATACGGGATATGTCAGGCAAAGTTTAAAGTAACAGATACGATAAGATATGATTTAGCAGATATGCTAAGATATAAATTTTTGTCTAAACACTATTCATGCAATCAATGCAGCAAGACGTGTCTTAGACTAAAAATGATAAGCAGGTAATTTCCTGAGGATGATAAGTAGTTAATTTTCGGCACAAAATGATAAGCAAAACTTTTGACATGCAGACACGGTCGAAGTCCAGACTCACTAATGCATCCTATCGACTTATCAGTTAGACACACTAATGCAGACCTGGTTCGCTAAGACCGCCGCTCTGATACCAACTAAAAGGACCCGTTCATGTACATTATAAACGATTCACAATAGTTGATTACATTGCGAGGTATTTGACCTCTATATGATACATTTTACAAACATTGCATTCGTTTTTAAAAGACAAACTTTCTTTACATCGAAAATTGACAGGCATGCATACCATTTCATAATATCCACTATCCAACTATAAATTGATTTAATAATAATCTTTGATGAACTCAATGACTCGAATGCAACGTTCTTCGAAATATGCTATGAAAGACTCCAAGTAATATCTTTAAAATGAGCAAATGCACAGCTGAAGATTTCTTTAAAACATGAGAATAAACATGCTTTAAAGTGTCAACCAAAAGGTTGGTGAGTTCATTAGTTTATCATAATCATTTATTTCCATCATTTTAATAGACCACAAGAATTTCATTTCCAGTTCTCATAAATATACGTCCCATGCATAGAGACAAAAATAATCATTCATATGGTGAACACCTGGTAACCAACATTAACTAGATACATATAAGAATATCCCCTATCATTCCGGGATCCTCCTTCGGACATGATATTAATTTTGAAGTACTAAAGCATCCGGTACTTTGGATGGGGTTTGTTAGGCCCAATAGATCTATCTTTAGGATTCGCGTCAATTAGGGTGTCTGTTCCCTAATTCTTAGATTACCAGACTTTAATAACAAGGGGCATATTCAATTTCGATAATTCAACCATAGAATGTAGTTTCAATTACTTGTGTCTATTTCGTCAAACATTTATAAAAGCGCATGTATTCTTAGTCGCAAAAATATAAAGGGTAAAAAGGCAAATGAAACTCATCATACTGTATTTCGTAGTAAAAATACATATAACGTCATTGAACAAGTGCAAGGTTGGCCTCGGATTCACGAACGTATCAATATTGAGATTCAATATTGCAGGAAAGGTACATAGACGCAACGGAAATGATAAACACTATATTGACCTCACGAGCATACCCATGAACCATACTCAATCACCTCCATAACTATAACCCATAATTTCCTTAATCCTATCCTACTTGAAAAACAATTTCGAAATCACTCGGACAGCACTCCGTCGTAATATTTTATGTATACTAATAATATCTTGAAATAATACGGAGTAAATATATATATGTAAATCGATTGATAGAGTTTAGAGAAAAATATTTTCAAGTTTCTATGAAATAATGAAACCTATTGAATTCTATTTATAATAGATTTTTGAATTATTAAAGTGAATTATTAAAGTATGAATTATTAAAGTGAATTATTAAAGTATGAATTATTAAAGTGAATTATTAAAGTTAAAGTAAAGTAAAAATAAAGTAAAGCTAAAGTTTAAGTATAGTAAAAGTATAAAACTATATACGTATAATACGCGTATAAATATATATAATATTAATTTAAATCGTTATATATATTTAATAAAATAAAATATAAATATTGTTATCTTTATCATACTAGTTAAGTAATGAGTTTTCAAAAGTGGTTCTAGATATTTATAAAAGTTATATACGTTTTAATAATAAAGTTCTTTTTAAACTGAAAACGTTTTTGTACGTTTGAAACTAAATAGATCAATCGAGTCTTTATGAGATTCAATCTTCCACTATCCTTTGTCTAGTTCTCAATGATTGACAATTTGTTCTTATTTATAAATCACTTTACCATTTTTTGAATATTGTTAAAATAGAAAGATTTCTCAAATCAACGTGGACCTTTCAACAGAGACTTGTAATCATAATTCAATATATCTGATAATTCAATCATTTGATCTTATCTTCTAATTCCATTGATAAACATTTTAAAACAGATACAATCATATAAAGTATTTAATCTAATATTTTGTTTACGTTTCAAGATATATTATATATACACATATACATATATAATCATATTCGTTTAATGGTTCGTGAATCGTTGGAACTTGGTCGAGGTTGAATGAATGTATGAAAATAGTTTAAAATTCTTGAAATTTAACTTAACAAATATTTCTTATCGTGTCGGAAACATATAAAGATTAATTGAAAATTTCTGGGTTGTCACAATGGTGATCTTTAAAATGTTTGTCATTCTACGTACCATGTGTTTATGTACCTATATATAGAAAATGCATGGAGAGTTGATATGTAACAGAATTTGTCTATGTCTAATTCATAATATGTACATTACTAATTAGTAAATATAAATACGTTAATAATAATACTATTAGTATTAATAATAATAATTATCATAATACTAACTAATAATAATATTAATAAATTATATCATGAACAGTAATTATAAAATTTTTATTAATTTTAGTAATAATGATATTACTAATAATATTAATAATAACATTAGTGATACAATTAATGTTAATAATAATTAATAATACTATTAATAATGTAAATTAATATTAGCAAATAATTATTTACACAGAATTAAATATTATAAATTTTTTCATTTACAAATTACCTATATTACAATATTTATATTTCAAATATTATTATATATTTAAATATATTTACAAATAGTTGTTCGTGAATCATCGGGAACGGTCAATGGTTAAATGGTTTCATGTAAACAGTTCACAAATTCTGAGATTCAGTTTAATAGACTTTGCTTATCTTGTCGAATCATAATAATATTAAGTTTAAATTTGGTCGGAAATTTCCGGGTCGTCACAGTACCTACCCGTTAAAGAAATTTTGTCCCGAAATTTGATTGTGGTCATCATGGCTAACCATAAAAATGTTTTCATGACGAATATGAGTTGATAAATAGAGTTTTATCATCATTGAGTAATACTAATAAAATAATGCGATTATTCGAATAGTGCGAATGAAGCTATCACTAAATAGTGAAATGAGAAAGACATGTTTCATCATAACTTTTGACTAGTCATGGTTGAATTCCGGAATTCAAGAAATTTAAAGAAAATCATCGAAATCTATATAAGATTTGATTTTGTGGTAATTAAAGATATTAAGATCCTCTTTGAACAATTGTGATCTATCTTGATTGCTTTGTCTGATATTTTACTATAAATCTACTCCCTTCATCTCCTTTATATTTTGGAGTTCCATCCTTTTGTTTTCTCTTCCCGAATTTAAGTCAAACGAATAATGATTCAGAATTTGTAAGTATGAAGTTTCGAATGAACATGACAAATGTTCTAAGAGAAAAATCGTAAGAGCACGATCTTGATTGGTTAAATTATCAGAATTCAAGAGAAATGATAGAAATATCAGGTAGATATGTTCATGATATGTTTAGAGATTAGTTAGAATGTAAGAGTCGTGTAACATGACATATAATGATGTTAGGGTCTGTGAATCATCATGTCTCATTAGAAACACAGCATGACTTACTGTAATATAATCACGTTGATCAAGTGTCATTATATTATACTAACTCATGCATCAATTTCCAACACTACTTCAAAACATTCATATTTTAAATTCGAAGATTTACAGAATATAGAAACTAAAACAGTTTCCTTTTATGAAATAACACAGACAGTGCGGAGAGATAATTAATATCGGATGAGAATATTTATGAAGATATCTTCAGAAATATTGAGGATATTTATAATGAAAGATACGATAATATCTTAGGATTTCAGAATCAAATTGTGATGAAGAAATTCATTCATGATGATTTAGAGTGGTTAAGGAGTAAGGTTTTCGCTAAAGATTTCATCAGAAATAGAATCATCTGGATTCTTTATGTACAAGTTTAGTTCTTGTAATTTGTTTCGAGTCTCCTTCATGGTTTGCTCAATCCAGTTTTCAGTTACAACTTTTCTGAGCTTTTCCAACATACTATTCTTTATCTTTATACCTTCGACGGTTAAGGTCAAGTACAATTTTTTTGCTGCTGTATTCAGCTTGTACAGTTTTTGCTGCTGTATTCAGCTTGTACAGTTTTTGCTGCTGTATTCAGCTTGTACAGTTTTTGCTGCTGTATTCAGCTTTTTCACAATTTGGAGTATTGATTTGTAGACTGGGTGCTTTTTAAAATTTCAGAGTGGAAGATCATAATTCTAAAAGATAAGAATTATATGTATACTTATAACTGTTGATGTAGACATGCTGCGAGATTTCAAAATACTGATTGCTAATTCTCGATAGTTGGTATAGTAATTCTCGTTACCAGATGCGGATGTGTATATGATAGGGTTTTCATGGACAAATATAATGATTATTCGGAGAGACTTAAGCCAATGAGTAATGAATTTGCTAGTAAGTTTACTGCTATTTTCGTGGGATATAAACGGTTTTCCGTTAACGATAACGAAAGGCAAACTTATATATCAAGGTTATAATAAGGCTAATCCGAATGGAAGTCAAAGTTGATTTGCTGAAGCTGTGACAAAGTTTGCTACGTTGAAAGGGATTACTAAGTTATTTTGGGTACTAATAACACTAAAGGAATTAACACAGCTATGTGTTAAACGTTTACTCAGTTTTCGAGAGTTTTCAGGTGCATAACTATATGCATCATCTTTTCTTCCGTAGATGAAGTGCGGTTGGTTCATCCTTATATATATATATATATATATATATATATATCGATTGAGGTATTTTCAAGAATCATGAAAGGTTTGAACGCAGATTGTAATCGTCAAAATACAAATGAGGTTTAAGATGAAATCAAGTGGCAAACTTGAAGAATTGTTTAGTTTCATATGTTATAATCAATATTTTAATTCATTTTAATTGTCCAATGTTGGTAGTCCTCGGTTGATAGTCCACAGTTACAGTCCAATAATTCATATATAGTTTAATATATAATATTCGAATTAATTAATACGTATCGTGACCCGTGTACATGTCTTAGACTCGATCACAACTCAAACTATATATATTATTGTAGAATCAACCTCAACCCTGTATAGCTAACTCCAGTATTACTGCATATAGAGTGTCTATGGTTATTCCAAATAATATATATAGATGCATCGATATGATATGTCAAAACCTTGTATACGTGTCCCGATATTTAAAGTGCTTAAAATAAATAACAGAAATTAAATGACGATAAATAAAATTGCGAGAATTAAAATTGCGATAAATAAAATGCAATAAATAAATTGCGATAAATAAATTGCGATATGGAATTAACAGTTAGCTAAGAACAGTTAGCTAAGAATAGTTAGCGTGGATTCTTAACAAAATTTCTCATAGTTAATTTGTTTGTTTTTAACAAATTTTATTTTGTCCAATGTTTTCTTCATTATGCCACTTGTTGGATTCTGATAAATCAAAATCCAATTATGAAATTGAGTGAAAATAGTTATTCTGCTGTGAACGGATTCGTATATCGGTAGTTATAAATAGGATAGTAAATGATTGTTGAATCAGATTCGAAGAATGTACAGTGTAACTTATTAATGGGAAATTTAAATATTCTTTGGGTATTACCTACCCGTTAAAATATTTTCACCATTAATAGTTTGTATAAAAGAATTTTTAATTATAATCTTTATGAAAACATATATTCATATATATTTTCTTCAGATGTAATCATGGATTTAATGAGTTAATATGATATTAAACTCATTTAGTTTACCGTTAGAACAAGAATATATAATCTCTAAAACATTAGAGATTACATAATCGCCATGTCGAACGAAAAATAAATGATGTAGAATGATATGTTGAAGGCTAATTATACTCGAGGTACAGGATGAGATGTTGAGGAATTGATTGTTGATGGTACTGGTGTTGTTATTGATGGTACTGTTGATGCACGTGATGTTGTTGAAGCTTGTAAATTTTGCACCATAATCTCCAAATTGATTACTTAAGCGCGAAGTTCGTTGACTTCTTCTATTATTCCGGGATGATTGTCGGTCAGAACGAGCGGATGAATAAGATTTTAAATTTGAGATAGTATATGGCGAGATATTCGGGTAATGAGGGTGAATATAGTGTTTCAGATTGGTTCGCCGGTGAATGCTTCAGATTCTTTGCCAAGAGTGCAGGTTGGTGGGTGGAAGGGATTGCCTTCTTATCATCTCCATTGATTAGGTCGACCACTAACCCATCAGATGAATTGGGGATGGCTGATTGGTTGAGTCATTCTGGTGTCGCTGCTTCCGGAGTTTAGGTGAAACTCCATATCGGAATAGCTGTCGGAATCCGAGGAATTCGAACTGGATGAGGGATTCATCTCGTACGATTAGATGAAGGATTTTCGATAAGAAATATATTATAGGATGTAGATTAGTACCCTGCAATACATAATTTACATATGCATATATAATACTAAAATCCCATAAGTTACGGAGGAATCTACGGAATACGACAGGCAAAGTTTACAGTAACAGGTACGCTAAGATATGGATTAGCAGATACACTAAGATATGAATTTATCTATACACTGTCTATGCAATAGAGGTAGTAAGACGTGTCTAGACTTTAAGGATGATAAGCAAATAATTTTCGACACTAAATGATAAGAAAAAATTTTGACATGCAGACACGGTCGAAGTCCAGACTCACTAATGCATCCTAATGACTTATTAGTTAGACACACTAATGCAGACCTGGTTCACTAAGACCACCGCTCTGATACCAACTGAAGTGCCCCGTCCTAATCCATCTGGACGAAGTCTTCAACAGTTGGTCCCATTGCGAGGTTCTGACCTCTATATGCCATGAATGACTCCATGTAATATGAGCAAATGCACAGCGGAAGATTTCTTTCATACCTGAGAATAAACATGCTTTAAAGTGTCAGCCAAAAGGTTGGTGAGTTCATTTGATTCCCTTTTACTCTTTACATTTTTGGGACTGAGAATACATGCGCTGTTTTTACAACTGCTTTATTAAATGCTTTTGAAATATATTTTGAACTGCGAATACATAAAATGCTTTTATGAATGTTTAACGAAATAGACGCAAGCAAAACATTCCTCGAATGAATTATTATGCAGACAGAAGTTTTGCTGATTATTATTGAATTATGTGGACATGATAATTGCCACCATTGAATTATGTGGACATGATAATTGCCACCATTGAATTATGTGGACATGATAATTGCCACCATTGAATTATGTGGACATGATAATTACCACCAATTGATGTGAATGTTATGTATCGAGAGAATGATTTTTATACACAGGTTATGTGTATTAGTTTTTGTGCACTAGATATGTGTACGGTTACTAAGATTTATGAAAAAGGATTTCGTACACAAGAAAGGTGTACTGTATTTAAAAGATATCGCATGTACATTACAGGTGGGTATAGGATTCGGGCCCATTTGTACCATGCAGTATTTAAATCTTGTGGTCTATCAAAATTACAGAATTTTTATTATTTTATGATAAACTTATGAACTCACCAACCTTTTGGTTGACACTTTAAAGCATGTTTATTCTCAGGTATGAAAGAAATCTTCCGCTGTGCATTTGCTCATATTACATGGAGTTGTTCATGACATATAGAGGTCAGAACCTCGCAATGGGACCAACTGTTGAAGACTTCGTCCAGATGGATTAGGACGGGGCACTTCAACAACAATGCCAACAACAACACTGTGAACAATGCGAATAATGCTGGTAATGCTAAGAACTGTTTTGGTTGCGGAGAGTCGGGTCATTTCAAGAGAGACTATCCTAAGAACAATAATGGGAATGCTCGAGGTAGGGCGTTCAACATCAACTCTGCGGAAGCTTGTGATGATCCGAAGCTAGTCACGGGTATGTTTTCACTCAATGATCAACATGTTTACGTTTTGTTTGACACTGGTGCTGATTGAAGTTTTATATCTAAGGATATTTGTCATAATGTGAAGAACCCAGTTTCTCCCTTAGATAACGTGTATTCCATAGAACTAGGGAATAGTAACTTGATGAGAGCCGATAAGATTTATCGCGGTTGTACTTTGAAGTTAGAGGGTAAGCCTTTTAGCATTGATGTGATACCTATTAAACTGGGAAGTTTTGACCTTGTGGTTGGAATGAACTAGTTAGCTGATAACAAAGACGAGGTGGTCTGTGACCTAAAGGCTATTTGTATTCCTATTGCTAATGGTGAACCTATGATGATTTATGGAGAAAAGAACGGCTCACAATTACATCTCATTAACTGCTTGAAAGTTCAGAAGTATGTGAGAAAGGGATGTATCGCGTTTATGGCTCATGTAAGCCAAATTGAACCTGAAGAAAGGAGACCCGAAGATGTTCTTATAGTTGAAAGAATTTCTTGAAGTTTTCCTGGAGGAATTATGTGGTCTTCCACCGCATTGGGAAGTCGAGTTTCAGATAGACTTAGCACCAGGAGCGGCACCGGTGGCTCGCGCACCGTACTGACTTGCACCCCCATGTGACGATCCTTCCAAATCCCTTTTGATGAATACATCATTCATTGATTTCATAGTGAGGTTTTGACCTCTATATGATATGTTTTGTAAACATTGCATTCTTTTCAAAAGGTACACAATAAATGAATATCAATTTCTAAGGTTTTCATTCTTTGATGATTTCTACATATAGACAATCACCATAAATAATAGTTTACCATAATACATTCGTTGACAATGCAGTCAAAATAAGATACACGGTGATGATTTTGTGAATGCAAAGTTTTCTTGAATAAAGCATGTATGACTCCATGCACATAGCTTGTATCACATATAAGCAAACAGCGAAGACTTCTAGAAACCTGAGAATAAACATGCTTAAAAGTGTTAACACAAAGGTTGGTGAGTTCATAGTTTTAATGTTGCGCATAATCTGTATATAAAGGTGAATCACAAGTTTTCAGTTGTTTCATCCAGAAATGTTTATAAAAATATTCTACGAAATTGAGCACCCTGGTAACTAAACTTAACGTATAAATAATTTATGCCCTTTGTATAATCATCTTAATAATACACGCAAACCAATGTGTACGCTTCTCAAATAGCATACGTCCGTTAAAAGGCTAGTGCTCTAGCTCGGACGGGGATATCAAGCCCTATGGATCCATATACTACTACTCGCGCCCACCAGTTCTTATAACTGGAAGTTACTAGTTACCAAAGCTAAGGGATTTTTGGTTCAAACTCAGTGTAGAATTAAGTATGTACTTGTGTCCATTGCATTTAAAATAAAGTGCATGTATTCTCAGCCCAAAAATATAGATTGCAAAAGCAATTAAAAGGGGATCTATAAACTCACCTTAACAGCACATAAAGTAATTCACCGGAATGTGACCGAAACTCAGAATGTAAAATAACCGTAGATCTCAACCTAGAGAACATATGTTGGTCAATACATGTCTAACAAATTAGGTCTGGTCATAGTGTATCACAATCCTAATGCTCGAGACCGACATGTAAAAGTTAACAAAAGTCACTTTAAAAGTCAACCTGACCCAATATGATCTTTAAATCTATACATGTTTATTAACATAGTATAAGTCTTAATAATTGAACGAATTTATAGTTTATCAAAATCAAAATCTTATTTATTTTAGGAGCTATATTATATTTGAATTATCATGGCAATCGAAAATATTTAATTATTTCACATAGTTTTTTGATACTTGTAAAATCAAATTATAGTGTTTATAAAGCTTTAAAACATGATAAGACAGTCAACTTTGACAATTGCTCAACAAGACGAGACGTGCCTTATACAGTTTCAAACACAATTTATTTAACGTTAACCATAATTCAGTTGACCATATCTTTTAATCCGTTCATCGAAATCACACGATTTCTAAATGAAATGTTAATAATTTTTCGCTAGCTTTCCAACGGCATGCATATCTTATACCTTATCTCAACCGCATATGTAACTAATTCAGGATTCAACATAACCTATCTAATGGCAATATCAAAAGTACAAGCATGCATAATCCTATATACTCGAGCATTAGTCAGAGATACACTATTAATATATAAAAATTAAATTACGAGCACTCACGTATCAATATTGAGATTCAATATTGCGGGAAAAGTACGTAGACGCAACGGAGATGATAAACACTAGTTTGACCTCATGAGCATATCCCCAAACATTACCCATAACCTCCATAGCTATAACCCATAATTTCCTTAGCTTCATCCCGCTCATAAAATCCGTTTGGAAATTAATGCTCTCATGACCTCGTCGTAGTATTTTATGTATATACTAATAATAATATTACTCCTAACCATAAGATTAATAATAATATTAATCTTAATAATAATAATAATATAAATAAAATAAATATATTACGGAGTACAATATAGATAGAGAGATTGAATGTGAATTAATCCGAACAAAATCGATATTTAAAGAGGTTTCTTGCCCACCTACCCTCTCCATGCAATCGCATGGGGCTTGAGAGGTATAGCCATGCGATCGCATGGCTTACCTTGCTGGCTCAAAATCAATCAAAAACTCTGCCGACACATTATGTTTATAATATATATATATATATATATATATATATATATATATATATATATATATATATATATATATATATATATATATATATATATATATATATATATATATATATATATATATATATCTATATATATATATATTATATTTAATATATAATATATTTAATCTCTAGAATTAATTAAATATTATATTATATTTACGTGCGTAGTAAAAATGTAATTTTTGTTCAAATGACTCGTACGTTGTCACTCGACTCATGTACCACTTTCGGTTTTTCGAACGCACTTTCGTACGTTTAGAAAACTAGTCTTTTACGTTACGCGACGTGTACCTTTATTAATAATTTGATTTACTCAACAATAAATTACCTTATAATAAATGTAACTTATAAAATTGAGCGTTGTGATCATTTGCTTCTATAAATCAGTGGCTCGTTGTTTATCAAAATATATTATTTTAAATCAGGACGTTTTATGACTAAGTTAAAATATATATACATTTTTATTTAGAATTGTAAATTTGTACGTAATATATATGTTTGATATATTTATCTAATGATATAAAGATAAAGTTTAAATTTGTTCGGAAATTTTCGGGTCGTCACAGTACCTACCCGTTAAAGAAATTTCGTCCCGAAATTTGATCGTGGTCGTCATGGCTAATCATAAAAATGTTTTTTTTGACGAATATGAGTTGGTATATAGAGTTTTATCACTATTGAGTAATATAGATAAAACGATTCGATTAATTGAAGAGTACGAGTGAAGCTATCCTAAAAGGAATGAAATGAGAACTAAAGTTTTGTCTTAACTTTTGACGTTGTCTTGGTTGAATTCCGGAATTCAAGGGATTTAAAGAAAATCTTCTAAATCTAAAAGATTTGATTCTTCGGCGAATAAGGAAATTAGGATCTCTCTAATTAAATGCGGAGATCTGCCTTGATTTCTCTATCAAATATTTCACTATAAATTAACTTCTTCCGGTTTGTCACTTTTACCATTCCTATACTTAATTCTCAAATTCAAAAGATTGTGAAAATGCTTAATCCAGTTCTGATCCTTGTCCTTATCATTACTTTTGCAACAATCATTCTCCTTTTTCAACTTCCACCAGAGGAATCTGCTTACTTCTACTTTGCTCTTGGGGTTATAGTGCTTTTAATTCTCCCGTGTCTTTATGTTGCGATAAACATTGATATTCACGGTTTGTAATTTATGCGTTGCTATCGGGTTTTATATATCCCCTTATATTTCAATGTCCGTACTTCTGTCTTCTATAATCATTGTCATCCACAGTTAATACTCCCTCCTATTTGCTGCGATTTATACTCCAATTTCTATTTCGGAGCTTTGTCCCTTCGTTTCTTCTTCTTGCGATTAGGCATCTCTTGTAATGGTCCAGAATTCGCATATATAAATTTCGGAATGAACATTGTTAATGTTCTAGGAAGGAAATGATAATGACACGATTTTGATTTGTTAAATTACCAGAATACCCTGGAAAAGATCGAATCATCAAGAAATATTTTCTTGATATTTTAGAGATTAAATAGGATACAAGAGTCGTGTAACATGGCACATGATGATGTTATGATCTGTGAATCATTAAATTCCATTTACAAACTCATCATGAATTACTGTAATATAATCACGTTGATCAAGTGTCATTATATTATACTAATTCATGCTTCAGTTCTCAAAACTACTTTAAAAATATTCTTATTTTAAACTTGAAAGTTTCAGAATTTAGAAACTAAAATGGTTTCTTTTATGATGTAATACAGATAGCGCGAAGAGTTAAATGATTTCAGATAAGAATAATTATGGAAATATCTTTAGAATTATAGAGGATATTTATAATGAAAGATACGATGATATCTTAGAATTTTTAATATCAGAGGATGATGAAGAATATTGTCCGTATGGGTTTAGTATCAGGAGCAAGGTATTTGTTAATGACTTCAGCAGATACTGAATCATTTGAATTCTTTGAAGGCAGGTTTAGTCTTTGTGATTTATCCACAGCCTCCTTCATACTTTGCTCAATCCGTTTTCCAGTTCCAAACCTTCTTTTTTCTGAGCTTTGCCAACACACTATTCTTTATCATTAAACTTTTGGCTGTTAAGGTCGTTTACAGTTTTTGCTGCTTCATCAGCATTCAAAGTTATCATAACCGAATCGTTGGTTATCAATCCGAGGTGCTTTCAAAAGTTTGAAGGGTTTGCATGAAGATTGTAATTGTCAAGATACATATGATGTTCTAGAATTTTGAATGATACATATATTTTTTCTGGGTTTATGAATAGAAGTGATGTTCTAGCACAGTTTTGAAGTCAAAGTATAGCTTTGAAAGATGTAAGAATCTAATAGTGATGTTTTCTGTTAAATCTTGGCTTGGATTCTGATTTTTCAAAATTAGAATATGTAATCAAATTTGAATGCGAATGGTTGTTTTGATTTCTAGTAAAGAATGTATATCGTTGTGAAAGTAGTGAGTATAGTTGATGATTTACTGAATCAAAATCGAATAATGTAACATATTAATTGTGAATTCATATATCTTTCGGGTATTACTTACCCATTAAAAGTTTCTCAGGTAATATTTTGTACCCTAGAATTTTATTACAGTCTTTATGAAAATATAAGTATGTATATTTTCTTCAGATGTAATACAGATTTAATGAGTTAATATCATATTAAGCTCATTTGATTTTCAGCTGGATAAGAAATGAATAATCTCTAAAACATTAAAGATTTAATAATCTTCGCGGAGTATTTCACTAATGTAATCAATACTTCGTTATTCAGTTTTATTGATATTTCCTTAGTGAATCGTGTTGGTGCTTGTGGAACTCTTGCTAACTTCGCAAGGTACGAATGATGTTTTATAGAAAGTTTCGAGTACATCGAAAATGAAAGTGTAAAATCAAACGTGTGATTGAATAATACACTTAGTTTATTATGAAAAGGAATTCATTGAATTTGAAACAGAGATTGTAATTAACGATGGTTATGTCGTTAATGAAGGATGTACATCATTGCATATCAGTAATATGAACTAACTGAGTAGTACCTACCAGTTAAGATTCACACGTAATAGCTTAGTACGAAAAGATTTATTTTGATTTCAAAATTCATATATATTAAATATACATATAATTTCTTCAGGGGAAATGATTTAATACTCCATATCTCGTTGATACAATATACGCGTTGTTGATTTGTGATGATGTTGGTGATTACGGAATTGGCAGAACTTGTAGTGCTACAGGTTTTACCGGTGTTGGTGATACTGACGGTACTGTTGATGCTGCTGGTAAAACAAGTCTAGCTTGTAAATCATGCACCATTCCGGTCAGGGTTTCTACTCTTCCTTCTATCGTTTCGGTCAACTCATCTGATTTACGGTTATGGCTGGAATAGATAATTTCTAAGACTTTAGATATTACATAATCGCCGCAGAATATTTCTCCAATGAAGTTATGAATCAATACTTCATCGGTTATTGTTGTTGGTACTCCTTGGTATCTATGGTGAGTATGACGTTGATGCTCAAGGTACAAATTGTGATGTTGAAGTGTGGAATGTGGATGTTGTTGTTGGTGGTGGTGATGGTACTGTTGGTGTTGCTGATGGTGGTACTGTTGCTGCCGGTGCTGCTGCTGGTGCTTGTAACCTTTGCACCATATTCTCCAAAGCCACTACCCGAGCGCGAAGCTCGTTGACTTCTTCTATTACACCGGCATGATTGTCGGTTTGGACAAGCGGATGAATGAGATCTATAATGTGAGATAGTATATAATCATGATGAGATACTCTAGAAATGAGAGAGAAAATGGTATTACGAACAGGTTCGCCTGTAAGTGCTTCAGGTTCTTCTCCAAGAGGGCAATGTGGTGGATGGAAGGGATCGCCTTCTTCTTGTCTCCAATGATTAAGTAGACTACGAATCCATCCCTAATTCATCCAGAATAGATGATGGCTAATTAGTTGATCCATTCCGGTTACACTGTCTTTGGAGTTCAGGTGAATATCCATATCGGAATAGCTGTCGGTGTTTAAGGAATTTGAACTAGATACGTGATCCATCTTGTATAATCAGAGAATTGATTTTGATATGAGATAGATTATAGGATTTAGTTTGGTATTCTCCGATACATAATTTACATATGTATATATAATACCAAAATCCCATAAGTTACGAAGAAATTTTCGGAAAGTGTAAGACAGAGTTTACTGTAATAGATATGCTTAAGATACGAAATTTGTCCATACACTATCTATGCAATCAATGCAGTAAAATGTGTCTTAGGCTTAAGATAATAACAGGTAATTTCTAACAAGAAATAATAAGCAAAACTCGGTAAAAACATATACGGTCATAGTCCAGACTCACTAATGCATCATAACAATTACCAGTTAAACACACTAATACAAATTCTGGTTCCCTATGACCTCAGGCTCTGATACCAACTGTGATACAGTTGGGGAAAACCACCATCCCACCCAGTGCCTTCCCAGCTAACTGCCTGGTGACCACTGAGTGTACCTCAGACACTAATTTTAGGGTCTGCCTCTCGGCAATTGCCAACCCTCGTAAGGGATCGCAAGGAGTAAGAGCCAATGCTTCGTCACAGGTAACACTGTGAGAACCTCCTTTACGACTAACCCGCTCATTAACGGAATTAAACCAGCTCTGATACCAACTGTGACGATCCTTTCAAATCCCTTTAGACGAATACATCATTCATTGATTTCATAGTGAGGTTTTGACCTCTATATGATATGTTTTGTAAACATTGCATTCTTTTCAAAAGGTACACAATAAATGAATATCAATTTCTAAGGTTTTCAACGTTTGATGATTTTTACATATAGACAATCACCATAAATAATAGTTTACCATAATACATTCGTTGACAATGCAGTCAAAATAAGATACACGGTGATGATTTTGTGAATGCAAAGTTTTCTTGAATAAAGCACGTATGACTCCATGCACATAGCTTATATCACATATAAGCAAACAGTGGAAGACTTCTAGAAACCTGAGAATAAACATGCTTAAAAGTGTCAACACAAAGGTTGGTGAGTTCATAGTTTTAATGTTACGCATAACCTGTATATAAAGGTGAATCACAAGTTTTCAGTTGTTTCATCCAGAAACTTTTATCAAAATATTCTACGAAATTGAGCACCCTGGTAACTAAACTTAACGTATATATAATTTATACCCTTTATATAATCATCTTAATAATACACGCAAACCAACGTGTACGCTTCTCAAATAGCATACGTCTGTTAAAAGGCTAGTGCTCTAGCTCGGACGGGGATATCAAGCCCTATGGATCCATATACTACTACTCGCACCCACCAGTTCTTATAACTGGTAGTTACTAGTTACCAAAGCTAAGGGATTTTCGGTTCAAACTCAGTGTAGAATTAAGTATGTACTTGTGTCCATTGCATTTAAAATAAAGTGCATCTATTCTCAGCCCAAAAATATAGATTGCAAAAGCAATTAAAAAGGGGTCTATAAACTCTTAACGGCACATAAAGTAATTCACCGGAATGTGACCGAAACTCGGAATGTAAAATAATCGTAGATCTCAACCTAGAGAACATATGTTGGTCAATACATGTCTAACAAATTAGGTCTGGTCATAGTGTATAACAATCCTAATGCTCGAGACGACATGCAAAAGTTAACAAAAGTCACTTTAAAAGTCAACCTGACCCAATATGATCTTTAAATCTATACATGTTTATTAACATAGTATAAGTCTTAATAATTGAACGAATTTATAGTTTATCAAACTCAAAATCTTATTTATTTCAGGAGCTATATTATATTTGAATTATCATGGCAATCGAAAATATTTTATTATTTCACATAGTTTTCCAATACTTGTAAAATCATATTATAGTGTTTATAAAGCTTTAAAACATGATAAGATAGTCAACTTTGACAATTGCTCAACAAGACGAGACGTGCCTTATATAGAAATTTATTTACTCGATTAGTAATATTTAAAAATTCAATTTATCAATCTCATAGACAAGTTTTTTAAATATTAATTTACAGTTTCAAACACAATTTCATTTAACGTTAACCATAATTCAGTTGACCATATCTTTTAATCTGTTCATCGAAATCACGCGATTTCTAAATGAAAAGTTAATAATTTTTCGCTAGCTTTCCAACGACATGCATATCTTATACCTTATCTCAACCGCATATGTAACTAATTCAGGATTCAACATAACCTATCTAATGGCAATATCAAAAGTACAAGCATGCATAATCCTATATACTCGAGCACTAGTCAGGGATACACTATTAATATATAAAAATTAAATTACGAGTACTCACGTATCAATATTGAGATTCAATATTGCAGGAAAGGTACGTAGACGCAACGGAGATGATAAACACTAGTTTGACCTCATGAGCATACCTCCGAACATTACCCATAACCTCCATAGCTATAACCCATAATTTCCTTAGCTTCATCCCGCTCATAAAATCCGTTTTGAAATTAATGCACTCATGACCTCGTCATAGTATTTTATGTATATACTAATAATAATATTGCTCCTAACCATAAGATTAATAATAATATTAATCTTAATAATAATAATAATATAAATAAAATAAATATATTACGGAGTACAATATACATAGAGAGATTGAATGTGAATTAATCCGGACGAAATCGATATTTAAAGAGGTTTCTTGCCCACCTACCCTCTCCATGCGATCGCATGGGGCTTGAGAGGTATAGCCATGCGATCGCATGGCTTACCTTGCTGGCTCAAAATCAATCAAAAACTCTGCCGACACATTATGTTTATAATATATATAGATATATATTATTTAATATATAATATATTTAATCTTTAGAATTAATTAAATATTATATTATATTTACGTGTGTAGTAAAAATGTAATTTTTGTTCAAATGACTCGTACGTTGTCACTCGACTCATGTACCACTTTCGGTTTTTCGAACGCACTTTCGTACGTTTAGAAAACTATCCTTTTACGTTACACGACGTGTACCTTTATTAATAATTTGATTTACTCAACAATAAATTACCTTATAATAAATGTAACTTATAAATTTGAGCGTTGTGATCATTTGCTTCTATAAATCCGTGGCTCGTTGTTTATCAAAATATATTATTTTAAATCAGGACGTTTTATGACTAAGTTAATATATATATATATATATATATATATATATATATATATATATATATATATATATATATATATATATATATATATATATATATATATATATATATATATATATATATTTATTTAGAATTGTAAATTTGTACATAATATATATGTTTGAAATATTTATCTAATGATATAAAGATAAAGTTTAAATTTGTTCGGAAATTTTCGGGTCGTCACACCCCAGAA
Source organism: Rutidosis leptorrhynchoides (assembly GCF_046630445.1). Taxonomy (NCBI): domain Eukaryota; kingdom Viridiplantae; phylum Streptophyta; class Magnoliopsida; order Asterales; family Asteraceae; genus Rutidosis; species Rutidosis leptorrhynchoides. Next base: position 336,576,851 of record NC_092343.1, on the reverse strand, counting down.
CTTCAAGAGTTGTCTAGTCAAATTGCAAGAGTTGTTAGACAAAGGATTTATTCGACTGAGTTCTTCACCTTGGGGAGCTCCAGTCTTGTTTGTTAAAAAGAAGGATGGGTCGATGAGATTGTGTATCGACTATAGAGAATTGAACAAGTTGACAATCAAGAATCGGATTCGCTACCGAGGATTGATAACCTATTTGATCAACTACAGGGATCTAGTTGTTACTCGAAGATTGATTTGAGATCCGAATATTACCAATTGAGAGTCAAAGAAGCTGATGTCTCGAAGACGGCATTTAGAACACACTATGGACATTATGAGTTTACAGTGATGCCGTTTGGTTTGACGAATGCACCAGCAGTGTTCATGGATCTCATGAACCATGTGTGTAATCCATACCTAGATAAATTTGTCATTGTGTTTATTGATGATATAGTGGTGTATTCCAAGAATAAAGAAGAGCATGAGCAACATCTACGTTCAATACTTACTACGCTTAGAAAAGAGCAATTGTATGCAAAATTCTCTAAGTGTGACTTTTGGTTACCCGAAGTACAATTTCTTGGTCATGTTGTAGGGGCCAAGGGAATACAGGTCGATCCAGCAAAGATTGAGACAGTTAAGAATTGGGAAACCACGAAGACACCAACTCAGATTCGGCAATTTCTGGGTCTAGCTGTTTATTACAGGAAATTCATTGAAGAATTCTCCAAGATTGCCCGACCATTAACTGCGTTGACTCATAAAGGCAAGAAATATGAGTGGTCAGAACCGCAAGAATCTTCATTTCAGTTATTGAAGGAGAAGCTAACAACTGCACCGATATTGTCACTACCCAAGGGAAGTGAAGATTTTGTTGTTTATTGTGATGCCTCACGTCAAGGAATGGGTTGCGTGCTTATGCAACGAAACAAGGTTATTGCTTATAGATCGCGTCAATTAAAGATTCACGAGCAGACGCATGAACTTGAACTAGGAGCTGTAGTCTTTGCACTCAAATTGTGGAGGCACTACCTTTACGGAACCAAGTTTACTATCTTCACCGACCATAAGAGTTTACAGCACATATTTGATCAGAAACAGCTCAACATGAGACAGCGGTGTTGGATGGATTTACTTAACGATTATAATTGTGAACTCCAATACCACCCTGGCAAAGCGAATGTTGTGGCGGATGCTTTGAGCAGAAAGGAGAGAGAGAAACCTTTCAGAGTTAAAGCTCTTAATATAGTTTTTCGTTCGAATCTCACATCACAGATCCGTGAAGAACAACAGGAGGCGGTGAAACAAGAGAACGTTGATGTTGAATTTATCAGAGGGATGGATAAGAAATTCGACATAAAAGAGGACTGAAAACAATATTTTGCTAATCGAATTTGGGTACCAAGGTTTGGTGGATTGAGAGAACTAGTGTTGGAGGAAACACACAAGTCAAGGTACTCAATTCATCCGGGATCAGATAAAATGTACCAAGAATTGAAGACGTTTTATTGGTGGCCAAATTTGAAAGCTGACATTGCTACCTATGTCAGGAAGTGCTTGACCTGCGCTAAGGTCAAGGCCAAACATCAGAAGCCATCAGGGTTATTAACTCAACCAGAGATTCCCTAGTGGAAATGGGAAGGTATTACCATGGACTTCATCACGAAATTGCCAAAGACTGTGGGAGGTTACGATACTATTTAGGTTATCGTGGATCGTCTCACTAGTCTGCATAATTCTTACCGATACAAGAAACTGATAAGATGGAGAAGTTGGCTCAAGTCTACATTAAGAAAGTCATTTCTAGACACGGAGTACCTATATCCATTATATTCGATCGCGACGGCAGATTCACTTCCAGATTTTGGCAGTCACTACAGCAAGCAATGGAGAATCGTTTAGATATGAGTACAACATATCACCCCCAGACAGATGGACAAAACGAACGTACTATTCAAACGTTAGAGGACTAATATCGGCTAAAGAGTCACGTTTTTACCCCCGATATTAGCCCCATTTACGATAAAGTAATTGACTTTATCATCTAAATAAGCATTTATTTGCTTCATTTGGTAGATTAGGTCATTATAGAGGCTATGTTTCAAGAATCACTAAAAACAGATGAAAAACGAGGAAAAACGAGCAAAACCGGCTAAGACGATTAACTCGCGTTTAAATAACTTATTTTATAATTTTTTGAAAAAGTTTAATTACTTAATCTCATGTTGTAGGATATTCAATTACGAACGCGTGGGCGCAAGAATCGTCAAAAATGGAGCTAAAACGAAGATTCTAGAGCGAAAACGGTGAAAGACAAGTTACGGCTTGCCAAACGGCTTGTCAATAGGAAAAACGGCCTGCCATCAAACGGCACCAAAAACGGCTTGCCCTAGCAAACGGTTTTGGCAAACGGCCTGCCAGCCATTTGCCAAGAAAATTTTGCCTATTTAAAGAGCTTTTTGCATTCATTTCAATACACACCAATTCTTCACTTCTCTCTCAATTATCTCTCTATAGTCGCTCTCTAGTAATCTATAGGAGATTAGTTCTCTCTCTACTTTCTCTCTCTAGATTCTAGAGAGATATAATTACAAAGATTAGGAAATTAATTATCTCTCTATTGTCGCTCTCTAGTGATCAATAGGAGATTAGTATGTAGTTAGTAGTAGAAGCTATCGAGCATTGTAACGCTATGAATATTATGAAGAAATACAAGTGTTATTCTGCCGATATTATTCGGTAATATCTATCCCTTCTTTTATTAATTTATTATAATATTCTTGTTCGATGTTTATGATTTATTAATATGAGAAATGCTTGTTGCCATTATGTGTGAGTAATTGCTTGATTATTTGTCATGATTTAATAATGTTAGTTAGGGATGATTATCGTTTCGTACTCGCTTTCTGTCTATGATATTAAACCTCATTATTATCGTCCTTCCACCAATAAACGTGATTAAAACCTTTTATAAAGTCAACAATTATAAGGTAATTAATTATCTGTGTTTATACATTGGTCAAGGTATGAACCCATCGGAAATACTATAAAGTACATGGGGAATTACCGTAGGACCAGATCAAGACATTGGTCAAGATTATAAGACTCGAGGAAATACTTTTGCAACAGTAGAGTACAATGTTGATGTACTATAGGATCACTTGAACATGGTCAAGATTAGAAGTTATGTAACCACTATAAGTCTAGTACATGGTGGATACTAAGGAATTTATTGGGTAGATTTAAGTAAGGACCGGTTTAAATCATAAATAGGAGTTTAACGCACTTCAATACAAACTAAGCTTATAAATCTTTAAAGATGACTGAGAACTATCAGAGGTTCTAATTTGTCTACAAACCCTTAGATTTTACTAAACCATTGACAGAAAGGGATTCGAAACACTACCACTCACTTGGGTGATACACTAAGATGTTAAGAAAGGTTAGATATTATATATATGGCTATGCTACTTTATTCGTGCACCCAAGGTATGCACCGCATCCAAGATGGGCTGCTTATATTCTTAAACAGGATAAAGCATCGGGAGTTGAGCATAGCCCATCCGATCAGAATCTTCAAAGCCTAGTTCCTCGTGATATGCTAATCGGGAAATCGCTTAGTAGGGAATCTAGTGTTCACACTGAGGTATATCTATCCAATGAGTGTCTCGCAATCATCCCGATACTATGTTATCTTAAATCATGGTAAACCACGTCTTCTCTGTCCTTAGTTGTTGCATGCTAGCTAGCTTATTTTAATTATATTGCTTTAATATTTTAAATACAATTATAAATAAAATCAACCCAACTATTGCCTTTACACAATTTGATATTCCGGATAAAAGTGGTGTCTAGAATAAACCGGTTGGACTTGGTTGTTGGATTTTTCGAACAATCGCCAATTTATTGGGACCAAAAGGATTCTGCCTCTCCACACAAGGTGTACCTGGCCACAAGTCTTGGATACTAAATTGTGTACAAACCCAATCTTAATTACTAAATTATCTGAATAAGCTCCGTTTTAAATTCGACCGTTCAATCATATTTGCCCTTGCTAACCCATAGGAAGGAATAATAGATTTAGGCCCAGCATATATAAATTAAACAATCAACTTCTTCTGTTGATATCCTGGATTGACTTTTTGCGACCTAACGACACCGCATAAATAAACCGTCTGATTTGGGAATATCAAGGACATGTTGCGAGCATGTGTCATTGATTTCGGAAATGGATGGGATAAGTACTTACCACTAGCTGAGTTCTCATACAATAACAGCTACCATACGAGCATTAAAGCTGCACCTTTCGAAGCGTTGTACGGAAGGAAGTGTAGATCTCCCGTGTGTTGGAGCGAATTGGGGGATAGTCAGTTGACAGGTCCTGAGATTATTCATGAGACAACTGAGAAAGTCCTACAGATTCAGGAACGATTGAGAACGGCTCGAAGTCGTCAAAAGATTTACGCTGATGTTAGACGAAAAGATTTAGAATTTCAAGTTGGCGATAAAGTCATGCTTAAAGTATCACCTTGGAAGGGTGTTATACGATTCGGGAAACGAGGTAATTTGAGTCCTAGATATATTGGACCGTTTGAGATAACTGAAAGGGTTGGACCAGTGGCTTACAGATTGAAACTGCCACAAGCACTCAGTGGTATACACGACACTTTCCACGTATCCAACATGAAGAAGTGCATAGCCGACGAGAATTTGATTATTCCTTTAGAGGAACTGCGTATCGATGACAAACTTCATTTTATTGAAGAACCCGTCGAAGTCTTTGGACGGGAGGTCAAACAGTTAAAACAAAGCAGAATTCCTATCGTTAAGGTTCGGTGGAATGCGAGAAGAGGACCAGAGTTCACGTGGGAGCGTGAAGATCAAATGAGACAAAAGTACCCGCAACTGTTTCCGGAGGAAACTACTTCAGCGGACGCTCACTAAAATTTCGGGACGAAATTTCCAATAACAGGTGGGTAATGTAACAACCCTGCTTTTTTCGTCACTTCCGTTGACTTTCTGTTAGTTAATTTAACGGCGATTACTTGACGTTTTGTGTGTTTGTATTAAATGCATTCTTGATCCTTGGAGGGTTACGATAATTAATATGGGTTGATATTAATTTGAAAATATATTTCGGATAAAGAAATACGATAAAAACGATATGGTTTAGATAACTACTTTTTGAGCAACGAAACTCTCGGGTTTATTTTAATAATTATTAACTTTTAAAAATATTTAATTTATTGGGTTTTTAATAAATTAAACTTTTGGTTGCGTTTTAACGATATGTTTAGTGTTCCGGGCCTTCGGTACCTCTAAACAGCACTTGAAACGAGCCACGAGTACACGCTTTTGTAAAACGCGAGCCCGGGAAGCCCCCTTGGACCCATTCGGCCGAATGGCTCACCTCACCCATTTAAATTGTGTATTGGACTTTGCTTGTTACTAGTGTGTGTTAAATTAGGCCCTAAGTATAAATTAGAGTGTAAACCTAATACTGCCCTATTCCCCTAAGCAATTCCAGTGACTAAATTGCTTCTCCCTCTCCCTCTGCTGCCGTTGCCCAACACCAACACACACACACACACACACACACTCTCAATTTCAATTTTTTTGATCAAGTCTTGTGCATCAAACTTGCAATTCCCTTCGTGCTCTACTCGTGGGTATAATTATTTTCGCGATCAAAGGTATAATCACGTGAACCCTAAAAATCTGATTTTTATTGATGTTCATAGTTTATGTTGTCAATTGCTCAAGTCTTTACGTGTAGTTAATGTTTGATGCGTTGATTTGTCCGATTTGATTGATTTCCATGAAAACCGAATTGTATATTGTTGATTCTGATAAAATTGGTTTGGTTTCTGATTATGTAATGTATCTAGATGGATTGGCCTCGAAAAACTATTAAGTTTGCTCTTTTGATTCGTGTGTTTTCGTTATGTATAGCTCTAGTTATGACTGTTTGAATTATCGTTGTGTTTTTATGCTTGATCAGAAACTGGTATTGATGGGTCATGAATTGGCTTGTGTATTGATTACCATTGGATATATAATTCAAAAACACTAAGGTTACACTAGTATATCATTTAATTTGCTTGAGTAAAACTTGTTATATGCCTAATTGAATGAAAAGGTAGATTTTTCCAGCACATGCATGAAAACGGACTTGTATGCTAAAATGTATTGATTTCTGAGATGAGAGCTTTTCATATCTATAATCTACACAAAAATTACTTCACTTTTCATGTAGATATCATGGTCTAATTATATCTATATCTTCGGATAATTGCATGCGAAAGTGACTAGCTAAACTAGGATCGAATCTGCCACTTGATCACTGATTTGTACTCTATGGTTTTTGTTTTGTGAATTAACATGAATGCTTCTCGAATATAAATATTTATATGTTATGTGGGATATTTTTAGTTTGTTGCAACCTCTAAAACCTTATGCATTGTGCACACTGGGGCCATAGTTTTGGTAATTTATGAAATGGGCTGAAACAGGACACCCAACTTTAATGAATAAACTGTACTAATTGGCTAAACAAAACTTGCTCGTTTTCGGATATATGATAGTTTGACATGTCCTTGAACCATGGTCACTGACCTAGCTTGATTTGCATGTCCCTAGCTCCAGTTATAGCCAATACGAAATCAGTGCGAGGTCAGAAACTGATTTAGTAAACCATAAATGTACCCCTTCTGATTCCCGACTTGTAGACATCGTATGAGACCCTGGCCGGACTTTCTGGAATCAATTTTGAGTCTACTTGTGATCTGGAGTTTTCCATGTTGACATGAATTATGTACTAGGAGATATTATGTGTTGTTTGCAACATGTACATGAATGTTATGCATGACGATAAACTGTGATCGTGTAATTGACCATTTATGAACTAAAATGTGTTGTTTGACTTAGGTTTGGCATGTTGACCAACATTTGACATGAACGTAATGAGGTTGACTTTAGTTGACTACTTTGACCAAGTTTGACTTTTGGTTTGACTTTGTTTGACTTGCATGAATTAGTTGACTTTTACTTTGAAACGCGTCTAGTCGAGCAATAAGACAACTTACTCTATGAAACCACATTTGTCTAAGACATATATGTTGACCAACCTAAATACGTATACTTAGGTTGCACTTCTTGGTACTAAATCACAAAAGTTATTTGTCTTTCATCCGAACTATTCAAAGGTGAGTCTACAGTCCCGATTTTTACATGTTTTCAGGGATGAGAATACATGATGTTGTTCTTACATTTTCAAATGCTTTTATGTTGACACGAGTACTTATTATACATATTGAGTTTGTTCACAAAGCCCCTAGCTTGAATACTTTTATTGCCTTCGGGTAAGCACAATTTAGATGGACGGATCTGTTAGGTTAGACAAACCTCGCCCAAACAATATTAACCGTGGCGCATTTACTTTGAACACTAGATACACTCGCACAAGTGTATAACATTTTTATGGGGTAAAGGGAGTGTAGTGGATTCTATACTCTGGTCATTGTTAGTATTCAGGTGCTCATCGATTATGTAAACGTTTCGCAACTTGGAGTTGTACTTGTAAAATCTCGTGGTCAATGAACTTGAACTATTTTCTGATAATTGATTTTCAGATATTATTACATTATTTTAAACCTGTAGATTCACCAACATTATGTTGACATGTTTTGCGTGTTTGATTCTCAGGTCCTTAAGAGATAGACTTCCGCTGTGTTTGATGCTTGGTCTGGCCGTGGAGTCAGCATGATTATTAAAGACATTATTTATTATCGCATTTAAAACTTTTGCAACTGTTTAATACTGTTGGCTTGTGGTTACGATCACAACAGTGTTACTTATTTTGTGATTTATTGACTTATGTTTTGAAAGTCAACTTTTTAATAAAATTAAATGCGATTGCTTTGAAACGTCTCATATAGAGGGCGTAATTGTTAACTGTGAGACCTTTGATTAACACGCCGTCAGATGAGAATTTGGCGGGGTGTTATAGTCATGCTTACATAAGTTAATGTTAACCCTTAATATATATCATCGTATATATTTGATACTGTTGCAAACTTGTTCTGAGGGATAATAACCCTTCATTTACTTAATTAAATAATAATTATTGTCCTTTATTATTTTTATTGTCTTGAAATATGGAAATAGCGATTATGGGTGTCCTTTACTGTGAGAACTATTGTCTTTTTAGTTTTGATTCGCAATTGTTATGTGTAGATAAATTTGAATCATTAGTTACTATACATGAGGTCAAATGATGAGTATTTTTTAGGTAATTGTTTATGCTTCTAATCATCTTACAAATTTGTTGAAGTTAAACAAGACATGCTTGTATGCTAAAGTTGACTTGTTATAATGTTACTCGGATATGAATTGTTGATGCATATGTGGCAACTAGTAAGGAAAGTGTTTTATGAAAGTTACGGCCAATAACAATTGGTTATAATTCCATTGGTTATCTGTTTGTTTTCACATTTGTCAGTATCTTGTTGGATTTTGTGTAAACTGTTAGAAGGATGACTTTGTGGTTAGTGTATGCTTCCTAATTCTTGTGTTCTAGTGTATTCCAGTTCTTATTGTGTATGTGTTTCTATTTTTGCTTATATAAGAGAGATGTTGAGAAGATGAACAAAATCATAGATAATAATTATGTTATTTTGAAACTTGAAGAAATTCTGACTCATAATATTGGCAAATGGAATAGCAGTGCAATGATTAGAGGAATAATAGACGGAGTTGGTCACCTGCACGTGTTGAAACTGACTCACACTTTGTTGAACCCATTTAATGTGTTGATTGCAAGTGAAAATTCAAAATTAGGTGGGATGAATAATTGCAAGGAGTTCGATAATGATACAAGAGGCAAGTACCTTTTGCAAATTATAAAAAATGTTAATTTTTTAAATAATATTGATTTTATTTCTACTTGATAGATGATAGATGTGGACTTGTTGGGGATTGTGTTATTGAGGAGATACATCTACTAGATAATAAGTTAAGCATGTTATAACTCATAGATATGTTGAGACATTGATGTCCTCACACAAAAGGTATAACACATGGTATTTAAAGTGACTTGTCAAAAAGTTTTTTTCAATGTACATTATATTAGAAAAGTTGATATTTTAGAGTTTAATTAAAACTTAGGGTGCGTTTGATAAAACTGAATGATTTAGCACTAAATGGTTCAGAAGCTCTGAATAATGTAGTTCTGAATGAAAGTTAACAGTTTGATAAGAATTCTGAATCAACGCTCTGAATAATATCAAATTACCATTTTAACCTAATATATCATATATCATATTAACAGTATCATATAAGTATGATGATAAAAAAAAAAAAAAAAAAAAAAAAAAAAAGGATCTTTAAAACATACTAATCAACATGTAAGATCCAATACATGGATTATATATATGATCCTGATCCTAATATATCGTATAACATTTTACTCCGTAATATACTGTATATTATTATTATTATTATTATTATTATTATTATTATTATTATTATTATTATTATTATTATTATTATTATTATTATATTATACAAAGTATATATTTATATTAGAAAAATCATATGAGTGACATAAAGTTTCACTTTCCTTTTCCCAGAAAGTAATCCCAAAAATACCGATCTTATCCTTTTTACTTGCTTTTTGAGAGTTCATTCTCTCCGTTAACTCTATCAATTACCATACACAAAAATTTACTTGAGTTCTTTGTAAATCTTTGTAACAACACAATCAATTACTCCGTACAACACAATCCATTTACAATCCACCTACATCACAAGATCATGAAAGAAATATCATTTCTAAACTTACAAAAAAAGAGAGGAAAAAGTAAAAACTTTTTTTTATTTATATAAATCTTTAAAATCAGTAATCAAATCTTTAGTGTTATGGGTGGATATGTGCGTGTGTGTATAAAAGTAAAAGAGAAAATAAAAATTAGAGTTTAAAAGTTAGAAATTGTGAGGTTGAGAAGAATTTACCTGGTAAAAATGTCAATCGATTTGGAAGAAGGAAGAAGGAAGCTGATATGAGAGATGAGGAGCAGATGCAAATGAAAAATAAAAGGGGTATTGGAGGAAATGTGTAGCCACTGGATAGTTCAGAGAGAGTGTGGGAGGTGAACGATTCAGAGGTAAAAAAATTTTCTCGTTCAGCATGAGGTCTCATTCAGAGTAGGGGTGTTCATCGGTTCGGTTTTCGGTTTTTCGGTTTATTCGGTTTGGTTTTTTCGGTTTTGAAATTCTAAAAATTAAAACCAAAAACCAAACCGAAACCAAATTCAAATATCAAAACCAAAGCCAAAATCGAACCGAAAACCAAATTTGAATTCGGTTCGGTTTCGGTTAAAACCAAATTAACTCCCACATCGATTTTTTTTACTTTTTTCTCGCGATATAAATAAACATTATATTATTAACTTTGTAATTATCATACTAAACTAATATATATAATCGAATATATATACAAATTTTAGAAAATAAAATAAGCTTATATAATATCATTATACAATTCATTTTATATCAAAAATAAACAAAATCAATACCAATAACAAAACTAAAACTTTCTCTGTTTTAGTCATATTGTATACTTTCTAATAATAAAATGTTGTAAAGCAGTGTATATAAATTTGATTGATTCAACGTGCGCACACACGTAAATTGAACTGAATATCAAATCGACTTGAAATGATTACAGTTTCAAACATGTGGAGTTAAAAGGAAAATTATGAAATTAAAGATTAAAATAGGATTTCAATCCAAGTAAATCGAATTTGACTTGCAGAGTTAAAATATCTATTCAAAATCATTTCTCGTACATGTATACAATAATATAAATAACTTAGAATATTTATTTAATATTGTGTAAATTGAATTCGGTTTTATATTCGGTTTTTGGTTAACCAAATTAAAAATTTTCAAAACCGAAAACCAAACCGAAAAACCAAATTAAAATTCGGTTTCGGTTTTTCTCGATCCGAAAACCATTTTTCAAATTCGGTTTGATTTTTTTCGATTTGGTTTCGATTCGATATTCGGTTTAAATGGTTTCAAACCAAATGGTGCACGCCCCTAATTCAGAGACACAAATCAAACCCCCTGAATGCTGACCGATTCAGTGTTCAGATCTAAAAGGTCCCATTCAGAAGCTAACAAACACACCCTTAATTTTATGTAGGAAGGCAATGAGTATAGATAAAGATCATGAATGGTATAAGTGGTTGATTAATCAACCATGGGGTCGGGACCCCTATCGACGTCTAAGTTGATACATATCTTGATGAAGCATAAAAGACTCTTCAAAAAGCTCTTAATCTTCGATGGTTATTGATAAAGATCATGAGTGGTATAAGTGGTTGATTAAACAACCTTGGGGTTGGACCCCACGTTAAGTTGATGCATATCTTCAAAAAGACTTTTCAAAAAGCATAAAAGACTCTTCAAAAAGCTCTTAATCTTCAAAGGCTTGCTTTCCTTTTTCTTTTGCATTTTTGATCGTTTATCATGTCATCAATTGCTAAGAAATGAATTACCTTAACACTATGGATCGGAATGTAAGATATAACGTAAGTTCATAAATCATTTATTTACTTATAGCGATATCATTATCTTGTAATATATCATCTATCTCATCTATAATTGGCTTCCTTTACTTTCTCACCTAATCTTGTGTACAAATTTAAGACCTCAACAATGGCAGGTGACAAGTTTGTTCTTTATGGTTCGAGAACACCACTTGTGCTAAATGTTGACTCTGACGCATTTGTATTGCCAATATATCTAAGAAAAATACAAACTCATAAACAATAATATTTTGAAAGAAGTATATAAAAAAAAAAAGTAAATACAATAATATTACTTAAGTTAATGATTCCAAGCTATTTCCTTCACCACTTAAATATTCCCCAAAAAAGTCATTACCAACATCCGTTGTAGCTTCATTGCAAGCTTCTCGAGATCCCAAATTACTTTCAAAATCATCAAATTGAGCTTGATAAGTGTTTAATAACTCGTCCATCCTATATTCAACGTCTCTTATCATTGTCAGCACCTTATGATCAAGATACTGTTTTGACATGGGATTTTCTTCCGTTATGGTATACAAAATCATTTTTTTAAATGCATGTGTAAGAAAAGATGATTTAATAGTCGGATGCAACAAAACGGAAAAATACATATAGTCATTAAGCTCATCAAACTTTCCCAATACTTATCATATTTAACTCGCATTGTTGCACCCATAAGGCAAAAGTTGGGTTTAGTCTCCTAGACCAGTATATGTTTATCTACATCTAGAATTTAACCGAAGAATATATTAGCTAAGGGCTTAGAAGTGGCCGAAACAATTTCCGTTTTATTTTTGAATTTTTTTGGAAAATCAACCAATTCCTTACAGACGTCAAACTCAGGTAGGGATTCTTGCAAAATCGTGAACATAGTTATCATCCACAAAGTCATAAGCAAAAAATACCTCTTTTAACTCAACTACAATTTTTAACATGTCATGAGTGGAATTTCTTCTGGTAGCACAATCACCACACAAAAATCTCTTACCCAAATATTGCATACACTTTTTAAATTTGGAGATTCTTTGTGATGAGAGTCGAATATACCTAATTGCATTTGTCACACAATCAACATGATAGTTATGCTCTTTTAAACCATCTTTCACAATAAGGTTTAAGATATGAGCCATACATCTAACAGGAAAATGCTTCCCACCGTCGTACAAATTAGGCAACTTTCTAATCAAGTACTCCAGTGCCTTGTCAATACTAGAAGCATTGTCAGCTCTCATCATTATAACATTTTTTATCCCCCAACCATGTATACACTCTAACAAATAACGGCAGATATCATCTTCCGTTTGACCATCAATGGGGTTAAACTTAATAATTCGGTTATGCATTACCGGTCTTCATTTATGATATGGGCCGTGAGAACCATATAGTTCACCCTTTGACAAGAAGATGTCCAAGTATCCATAGTCAAGTGAACGGTGTTTAAATAGCACATCTTTTTTCGTTCATCTATATAATATTTTCCAACATCCCGCGTGATGGTACTATAACCCTCCTATTTATGGAATTAGTTAATTCAACAAAGGCTTCATGTCCTACAAGCTTATATGGTAAGTCAGCAACAACAAATATGTTTAATATAACCTTTTTAATTCTAACATCATAATGCTTCCAAGTGTGCACACTAGATTCTCCATTAAATCCTTTGCCTAGCGTTAAGGTAGTTTGTTTCGTTTTAGCAATATTTTTAGGATATTTTGTACAACCTTTTAAGTATTTATTGAGACTAGTAGTACCGTTTCTAGTGGGATCAGCTCTTATGAAACTCTCACAATAATTGCACTTTTCACATTTTCGTTTTACTCCATCTTCTTCTCGAAATATTGGTTCATAATGTTCCCAACACTTCGCTCTCTCCCTCCCACCTTCTCCATCTTCTTCTTGCACTTTTTGAGCTTTATTACAAGGTTCTTTTCCTTTGTTTGTGTGTTTTCTTTTACCGTTATTATCTCTCATGTCCATTTTGTCACTTGTCTCATCACCCGCATCTGATTCAATGATCACACAAGGCCTTTCCTCAATAATTGCATCTCCCTAAACACACACATATATAATATATTCATTAGATAACTAGGAGTTGCAATATTTAATATCACATATATTGTAAATCGTTGTTCGCCACAGTTCCAAATAATTAATATCACATATACTAATGTCTAAGTTAATGAAAGTTTATATTTATATAATTGATCACTAATGTTTGTGTCGCAATTTAATCTATGGTACTTATAATGGTTAGTTAAAAGAGTTTATCAGGTAATTTATATTGTAACAATTAAAACTACTATTTGTATTTAGAATAAAACATATAGAACTTTGAGGTTCTATATAATCATGTATAACCCAATCATGTATTTGTTGCCTTTCAAAAAAAAAAAAATTAACCCAAGTAAAATAATATATATGACATTCAATAAAGTAAAACTAACAACATAAATATATATAATACAGTTGGTAGTTCGGAATAAAAGTAATAGAGGAATAGAGTTGAAACATCTATACATAACTAAAAAGTTACTCACATTGTCAATAAATGAGCATCATTAACCCTTTTATTAAGCAAAGGGAAGTAATAATTAAGCCTTTTAGTAATCAAAGGAAAAAAAGAAAAAAAAAATAGTTTTAAGCTTAATTAGTTGTTAGCCGTTAATAAGCTTTTAAATTTTAGCACAAATGTAGCAACCTTTGAGTTATTGTAACAACTAACAACCTTTGGGTTATCCATGTAAATTATGTATTAGTATAAACTATCTAATAAATCAATGAAAACTCAACCATTTGTGCAAAGAGTAGTAAAACAATGTTGTTATTCTAAAATTAATTGAAAGCTATATATTTGGGGGAAACTCAACCATTTGTGCAAAGAGTAGTAAAACAATGTTGTTACTGTAAGATTATGAAAATCGTATGCCTCTTCTCATTCATAACATAGTATTTATACAAGTACAATAAGCTAACCTAGCTTGGGGACCAAGGCTATATCTTACCATCCTTAACACATTACAATTCTATACATAACTAAAAAGTTACTCACATTGTCAATAAATGAGCATCATTAACCCTTTTATTAAGCAAAGGGAAGTAATAATTAAGCCTTTTAGTAATCAAAGGAAAAAAAGAAAAAAAAAATAGTTTTAAGCTTAATTAGTTGTTAGCCGTTAATAAGCTTTTAAATTTTAGCACAAATGTAGCAACCTTTGAGTTATTGTAACAACTAACAACCTTTGGGTTATCCATGTAAATTATGTATTAGTATAAACTATCTAATAAATCAATGAAAACTCAACCATTTGTGCAAAGAGTAGTAAAACAATGTTGTTATTCTAAAATTAATTGAAAGCTATATATTTGGGGGAAACTCAACCATTTGTGCAAAGAGTAGTAAAACAATGTTGTTACTGTAAGATTATGAAAATCGTATGCCTCTTCTCATTCATAACATAGTATTTATACAAGTACAATAAGCTAACCTAGCTTGGGGACCAAGGCTATATCTTACCATCCTTAACACATTACAATTCTAAACAATATATACTTTCCATATATCAAATGCTACGCCTAATACACCCCCGCAGTTTCAGCGGGAGGAGGACGAATGCTGAGACTGTCTCGAAAATCATCAAAAAAAAACATGAGGCAAGCCTTTAGTAAAGATGTCGGAAATTTGGAATCGTGACGGTACATGAAGAACGCGAACCTCCCCTGGTGCAACCTTCTCTCGAACAAAGTGAATGTCCATCTCTATATGCTTAGTACGTTGATGTTGAACGGGATTTTCGGATAAAAATACAGCACTTACATTATCACAAAATACCAAAGTGCATTTTGAAAGAGGACAATGCAGCTCGAGCAATAAATTGCGTATCCAACATGTGTCGGAAACAACATTAGCAACACCCCGGTATTCAGCTTCAGCACTAGAACGAGACAAGGTTGGTTGCCGCTTCGAAGACCAAGAAACGAGATTATCACCAAGATAAACGCAATAACCAGAGGTGGACCGGCGAGTGTCGGGACATGGTCCAAGTAGATGAAGAATTACTCTCGCTGGGTCATGGTCCAAGTATATCAGGCCCACCAGGCCCGCCAAATCCTCCTGAAAAATTAGAATTAGGTCTAGCCCAGTTTGAAGTTGGATAGGGGTAAGGTGGTGCAGTCCAAGGGCTGTATGCCCACGAGTTATATGGGCCCAATCCACCAGAATAATTATGATACGGAGCTCATTCCTCATAAGGGTTATTTCCAGGAAAATTGTTGTTGCGTCCGCGTTCCCTGTTGCCTCGACCACGGTATCCAGATCTTCCACGACCTCTGTAACTTGAAGAAGCTCCATTAGAATTGTTAAACGAACGAGAAGAAGGGTTATTACCTGTGGATGTATTCCTGGAGGGATCTGGTGCTGTAGAGAGAATCATGGCCGAATCAGTAGAAGAATTAGCGACATGTTGTTTATGTTTGCGTGTTTCTTCAAGCACAAGATGAGATCTTGCTTCATAAAAGTCAGGTAGAGGTTGAGTGTGAGCCAGATTTGGGGAAAAGGTTTCGTAGCTGTCGGGTAATCCTGCAATTAAGTGAAGGACTAAGCGATTATTCTTCACAGGCTCGCCAACGTTTGATAACTGATCAGAGAGCAATTTAAGCTCTTGGCAATAAGCAAAAGCACTTGGAAAATTTTCCGTCCGTATGTTAGTGAGCTGGGCTTGAAGATAAAGAGCACGAGAATTTTGATTGTCGTGAAAAATACCCTCGAGACGCTCCAAAGCAATTTGTGCGGTGGTATTTGGGGATAAAATTGTGTGAAGCAAGTCATGGGATATAGTACCGTAAATCCATTGAAAAACGATAGAATCAAGACGAAGCCATTGAGCTCATTTTGTAGAAGAAACAGGCTGAGTTGTAGTATCTGATGAAGAAGAATCACCTGTAGCAGCGGACTCGGATGGGATGATGTGGTCGATTACTTCATAGGCTCTACAATGAATTTTAAACAATTCACTCCATGAAGAATATTGGCTTTTCTCGGTTTCAAGAATTATTGGAATAAAATTCTTGATGTTTGTAACAGTTAGCGCAGGATGGTATGAAGATTTTTTTGCTATTGATGAAGAAGAAGAGAAATAGTCGATGAGAAGAGAGAAGATGTGAGGGATTTAGAAAAAAAAAATTTGAAGGGATCGGTATGTGACTTGATACCATGTAAGATTATGAAAATCGTATGCCTCTTCTCATTCATAACATATGTATTTATACAAGTACAATAACCTAACCTAGCTTGGGGACCAAGGCTATACCTTACCATCCTTAACACATTACAATTCTAAACAATATATACTTTCCATATATCAAATGCTACGCCTAATAGTTACTCTAAAATTAATTGAAAGCTATATATTTGGGGCACTCATTGTGACAACCCGGAAATTTTCAACCAAATTTAAACTTTATCTTTATATTATTCCGACACGATAAGCAAAGTTTGTTAAGTTAAATCTCAAGAATTTTAAATTGTGTTCATACATTCATTATAACCTCGACCAAATTCCGACGATTCACGAACCGTTATATATAAATAAATATGTATATATGTATATATATATATTATTACTTGAGAATATTAATAAAGTATTAAACGTATAATACTTTACATGAACGTATTTGTTTCAATATGTTTATCGATGGAATTAGAAGATAATATCAAATGATTGATTTATCAGATACATTGTGATATGATTACGGGTCTATGTTATGAGGTCCACTGTGATTTAATAAATCTATTCTTTTTGACAACATTCGGAAAATGGTAAAGTGATTTATAAGTAAGAACGTGGAGTGTAAATAACTTAGATGTTGGATATCGACAAGTTAAGTAACTCGACATTTTTTATTAAAATAATTTCATACATTTATTTAACCTTTGAACTTTATCGCATGCTTCACCAACAGACTGTAATTTAAAAACTTGAAATCTATTATGAATATATATGATTCTACTTTTCTAAAACGTTTTATGATATAACGATTTCCATTATTTTAACCTTTAAACAAAATGATTCTTAAATATATTTAGTTTTGGAAAACAAAATTATCATATTTATTTGATTTAGTTTCAAACGTACAAAAATGTTTTCAGTTTAAAAAGAACATTATTATTAAAACATATATAACTTTTATAAATATCTAGAACCACTTTTGACAACTCATTACTTAACCAGTATGATAAAGATAACGATATTTATATTAAATATATATAACGATTTAAATTAATATTATATATATTTATACGCGTATTATACGTACATAGTTTTATACTTTTACTATACTTAAACTTTACCTTTACTTTATTTTTACTTTACTTTAACTTTAATAATTCATACTTTAATAATTCACTTTAATAATTCATACTTTAATAATTCACTTTAATAATTCATACTTTAATAATTCATACTTTAATAATTCACTTTAATAATTCATACTTTAATAATTCACTTTAATAATTCAAAAATCTATTATAAATAGAATTCAATAGGTTTCATTATTTCATCGAAACTTGAAAATATTTTTCTCTAAACTCTCTCAATCGATTTACATATATATATTTACTCCGTATTGTTTCAAGATATTATTAGTATACATAAAATATTGCGACGGAGTGATGTTCGAGTGATTTCGAAATTGTTTTTCGAGCGGGATAGAGCTAAGGAAATTATGGGTTATAGCTATGAAGGTTATGGGTATGGTTCGGGAGTATTGCTCGTAAGTCAAACTAGTGTTTATCATCTCCGTTGCGTCTACGTACCTTTCCTGCAATATTGAATCTCAATATTGATACGTGAGTACTCATAATTTAACTTTTACATACTAATAGTGTATCCCTGACTAGTGCTCGAGTATATAGGATTATGCATGTTTGTACTTTTAATATTGCCTTTAGTTAGGTTATGTTAAATCCTGAATTAGTTATATATGCGACTGAGATAAGGTATAAGATATGCATGTCATTGGAAAGCTAGCGAAAAATTAAGAACTTTTCATTTACATATCGAATGATTTCGATGAACGGATTTGAAGTTATAGTCCATCGAATTTTTGTATTATTATTAAAAATGATTATTATTATCGTCGTTATTATCGTCGTTCTAGTTTTATCTTATTATTATTATTATTATTATTATTATTATTATTATTATTATTATTATTATTATTATTATTATTATTATTATTATTATTATTATTATTATTATTTTTATTATTATTATTATTATTATTATTATTATTATTATCTTTATCAATAAAAGAATTTATCATTAAAAATTGTTATTTTTATTATTATTACTATCGTTATTATCGTTAAAGTTATAATTAGTATTATTATTATTATCCAATTATTATTATTATTATTATTATTATTATTATTATTATTATTATTATTATTATTATTATCATTATTAATATATATATATCATTATTTAAAAATAGTTATTGTTATTGTTATTATTATTATTACTATATTATCATTAAGATAATTATTAGTATTATCGTTAATAATGTTATAGTAACTATCATTATTAATATTAGTGTAATTAAAACAAATATTTGTAACACCTAATTATTTTGATTACTATTATTATCATTATTATGAACACGATATAAAAGACGATTAAAAGCTATTAAACGAAATGATTAGAAAATAATGAGTAAGAGTATCATGATGAAATTAAAATATTATAAGATATTGATTTAGATAAAATTATCGTTCTTATTATTTTTATCATTACTATTATTATTATTAAAAGTATCGTTAGTATTAAAACTATTATTTTAACAAAAAATTTTATTTTAATAGAAATATCATTGTTACTATAAAATATCATTATTATTATTATTTTAAATAGAATTATTATTTTAAAGATAATATTAAAAATTATCGTAAATATTAAAGTTATCATAATTAGAATTATCGTTTTATCATAATGTCATCTTAGTAATTATAAATATTGATATTTTTATAATAATAATTATTATTACAAAATAATACAACTTTTACTTACTATCATTATAGATATTATTTAATCAAATAAATATGTAATACAAACATATTTTACTACGTGTAATAACTTACTTTAATAATACATATCATATTATCTTTATGATATTAAATGAACCCTATAAATTTTATTACTTAATATATATAAAAGTATATTTTATTATATAAATTTAATATAAAATTTTATTTATTAATAAATAAATTATATTAGTTACTCTAATAAATCTTTTAAAAATATTAAAAAATATAAAATGATGATATTTAAACTATATATTAATCATGTATAGACTTTTGAAAATTATTTTGAGTCAAATTTACTTTTGTTGACTTTTTCATACTAGTCTCGAGCATTAGGATTGTGGTACACTATGACTTGACCTAATTTGTTAGACAAATATTGACCAACACATAAATATATATAATTAATTTAGGTTCGTGAATCCGAGGCCAACCTTGCACTTGCTCAATGACGTTATATGTATTTTTACTACGAAATACAGTATGGTGAGTTTCATTGATCCCCTTTTACTCTTTACATTTTTGGGGCTGAGAATACATGCAAATGCTTTAGTAACTGTTTTGCAATAATTATATGCGTGAGTTTCATTTGCCTTTTTACCCTTTATATTTTTGGGACTGAGAATACATGCGCTTTTATAAATGTTTGAAGAAATAGACACAAGTAATTGAAACTACATTCTATGGTTGAATTATCGAAATCGAATATGCCCCTTTTTATTAAAGTCTGGTAATCTAAGAATTAGAGAACAGACACCCTAATTGACGCGAATCCTAAAGATAGATCTATTGGGCCTAACAAACCCCATCCAAAGTACCGAATGCTTTAGTACTTCGAAATTTATATCATGTCCGAAGGAGGATCCCGGAATGATAGGGGATATTCTTATATGTATCTAGTTAATGTCGATTACCAGGTGTTCACCATATGAATGATTATTTTTGTCTCTATGCATGGGACGTATATTTATGAGAACTGGAAATGAAATTCTTGTGGTCTATTAAAATGATGGAAATAAATGATTATGATAAACTAATGAACTCACCAATCTTTTGGTTGACACTTTAAAGCACGTTTATTCTCAGGTGTTAAAGAAATCTTCCGCTGTGCATTTGCTCATTTTAAAGATATTACTTGGAGTCTTTCATAGCATATTTCGAAGAACGTGGCATTCGAGTCATTGAGTTCATCAAAGATTATTATTAAATCAATTTATAGTTGGATAGTGGATATTATGAAATGGTATGCATGCCTGTCAATTTTCGATGTAAAGAAAGATTGTCTTTTAAAAACGAATGCAATGTTTGTAAAATGTATCATATAGAGGTCAAATACCTCGCAATGTAATCAACTATTGTGAATCGTTTATAATGTATATGAACGGGTCCTTTCAGTTGGTATCAGAGCGGTGGTCTTAGCGAACCAGGTCTGCATTAGTGTGTCTAACTGATAAGTCGATAGGATGCATTAGTGAGTCTGGACTTCGACCGTGTCTGCATGTCAAAAGTTTTGCTTATCATTTTGTGTCGAAAATTAACTACTTATCATCCTCAGGAAATTACCTGCTTATCATTTTTAGTCTAAGACACGTCTTGCTGCATTGATTGCATGAATAATGTATAGACAAAAATTCATATCTTAGCATATCTGCTAAATCATATCTTATCGTATCTGTTACTTTAAACTTTGCCTGACATATCCCGCAAAGTCCTCCGTAATCTACAAAATCTTTTGATCTATATATATATATATATATATATATATATATATATATATATATATATATATATATATATATATATATATATATATATATATATATATATATATTATGTAATTAGAATACCATCCGTTAGCCAAAATCATTTCATATCGGAAAAAAAAATCCTTTATCCAATCGTACAAAATGGAATTCTTCATCAGTTCAAGTCACTCAGATTCCGAAATGGAATCCCATTCAAGCTCCGAAAGCAGTGTGACCGGAATAGATCAACCAATCAGTCATCACCTATTCTGGATGAATTGGGGATGGGTTCGTAGCCTCCTTAATCATTGGAGACAAGAAGAAGGTGATCCCTTCCATTCACCACATTGCCCTCTTGACGAAGAACCTGAAGCACTTACCAGCGAACCTGTCCGAAACACCATTTTCTCGCTCATTTCCAGAGTATCTCGTCACGATTATATATTACATCAAATTCTAGATTTTATTTATCCGCTCTTCCGAACCGACAACCACCCCGGTGTAATAGAAGAAGTTAACGAGCTTCGCGCTCGGGTAGTGACTTTGGAGAATATGGTGCAGAGATTACAAACACCAGCAGCAGCACCAGCAGCATAACCAGTACCACCATCATCAACGCCAACAGTACCATTACCACCTCCAACCACAACCACGTCGTAAACCTCAACTTCACAATCTGTCCCACGAGCATCAACGTCATACGCACCATGGATACCAAGGAGTACCAACAACAATAACTGGCGAAGTATTAATTCATAACTTCATTGGAGAAACATTCCGCGGAGATTATGTAATCTCTAAAGTTTTAGAGATTATCTAATCTAGCCCTAACCATAAATCAGTTAAGCAAACCAAAATGATAGAAGGAAGAGTAGAAACTCTGACAAAAATGGTGTGTGATTAATAAGCTAAACTTGTTTTACCAACAGCATCAATAGTATCGTCAGCGTCATTAGCATCGTCAGTACAGTCAACATAAGAATCAAGAACACCTATAATATCACAAACTCCGTCAGTTCAAGAATCACTGTGGACATCACTACGAATCAATAACGCGTATATTGCATCAACGAGTTACGAAGAGTTAACTCATTCCCTCTGAAGAAATTATATGTATATTATATATATATATATATATATATATATATATATATATATATATATATATATATATATATATATATATATATATATATATATATATATATATTTTGAAATAAAAATAAATCTTTCCATGCTAAGCTATTGTGTGTGAATCTTAACTACTCGGTTAATTCATATTACAAATATGTAATAATGTACGTCCTTCGCCCGCAACTTAACCATCGTTAACTACAATCTATGTTTTAATTCAATAAATTCCATCTCATAATAAATCAAGTATATTATTCAAATATATGTTTGATTTTACACTTTCATCATCGATGTACTCGAAACTTTTCAAATAACATCATTCGTACTTTGCGAAATTCACAAGAATTCCACGAACCGAACATCATACATCAACAAATAACGAAGTATTGATTAATAATTTCAATATCATTAAAGAAATACTCCGTAAAAGTTATGTAATTTTTTAAAGCCTTTAGGGATTATTCAATTGTAGTTTCAACCGTAAATCAAATGAGTTTAATTTAACATTAACTCATTAAATCTATGTTACATCTAAAGAAAATATACATATATATATATTTTCATAAAGACTGTAATAAAATTCTTTTGTACAAAATATTTATTGTGAAATTTTTTTTTAACGGGTAGGTAATACCCGAGAGATATATAAATTCACAATTAATATGTTACATTCTTCGAATCTGATTCAGCAAATCATCCATTATACTCCCTACTTTCACAACAATATACATTCTTTTATAGAAATCAAAACAACCATACTCATTCAAAATTTAATTACATATTTTGATTTTGAAATCTCAGAATTCAACTCGAGATATGACCAAAATCATCACTCTTAGATCGTTACATCTTTCACAAGCTATACTTTGACTTCAAAACTGTGTTAGAACATCATATGTATATTAACGATTACAATCTGTGTTCAAAACCCTTCGAAATTCCTGAAGACACTTCAAATAATGAAAAATTGAGATGATGATCTAACCACATATTAACCACAGTCTTGCATCTGAAAATCTCTCAAAATCAGAGTCATAATTTAACACGTATTCATGTCAGACCCTTTGGCATTTATTAGCAAAAATAACTTTGCGATTCCTTTTCAGATTAGTCAGTTTTGTCACAGCTCCAACAAGTCAACTTTGACTTTTTAGTTGAAACAGTCTTATTATAATCTTGATATAGACGTTGCCCTTTCGTCATCGTGACCGGAGAACCTTTTATGTCTCACTACATTAGAAATGAACTTACCAACAACTTCACTGATCTTTGACTTTCCGAGTCATTATATTTATCGAAACCCCATCATTTACTCATCCGCATCTTGTAACAAGAATTGTCATGCCAATTACTGGGAATCAGCAATCAGTATTTTGAAATCTTGCAGCATGTCTCCGCCAACGGTTATAGGTGTATATATAACGTCTATCTCCTAGACTTATATACTTTGAATGTGAAGTTTCTGAAAAACACCCTAAACTGCGAACTAGTTCTCCGAAGTTTGGAAAATGCTGATGAAGCAGCAAAAACTGTAAACGACCTTAACAGTCAAAAGTTTGATAATAAAGGATAGTGTGTTGGAAAAGCTCAGAAAAAGAGAAGGTTTGGAACTGGAAAACGGATTAAGCAAACCATGAAGGAGGCTATGGACAAATCACAAAGACTAAACCTGCCTTCAAAGAATCCAAATGATTCAGTGTCTGCTGAAATTATTATCGAATACCTTACTCCTAACTCTAAACTCTTGTGAATAATATTCTTCATAATTTTCTGATCTTAGATATTCTAAGATATCATCATATCTTTCATTATAAATATCTTCAATGTTTCTGAAGATATCTTCATAACTATTGTTATTCGAAATCATTTATCTCTTTGCGCTATCTGTGTTACATCATAAAAGAAACTATTTTAGTTTCTAAATTCTGAAAAATTCGAATTTAAAATATGTATACTATTGAAGTAGTGTTGGGAACTGAAGCATGAGTTAGTATAATATAATGACACTTGATCAACGTGATTATATTACAGTAAGTCATGCTGAGTTTTTAAATGGAACGTGATGATTCACAGATCATAACATCATCATGTGCCATGTTACACGACTCTTGTATTCTATTTAACCTCTAAAATATTAAGAAAATATTTCTTGATGATTCGGTCTTTTCCAGGGTATTCTGGTAATTTAACAAATCAAGACCGTGCCATTACCATTTCCTTCTTAGAACATTAACAATGTTCATTCTGAAATTTATATCTACGAATTATGGACCATTACAAGCGATGCTTAATCGCAAAAAGAAGAAACGAAAGGACAAAGCTCCAAAATAGAAATCGGAGTATAAATCGCAGCAAATAGGAGGGAGTATTAACTGTGGATGACAATGATTATAGAAGACAGAAGCATGAACTTTGAAGTATAAGGGAAGATATAAAACCCAACAATAACCCAGAAATTAAAAACCATATATATCGATGCATATAGCAATATAAAGACACGGGAGAACTAAAAACACAATAAAACCAAGAGTATAGTAGAAGTAAATAGATTCTTCTGGTGGTAGATGAAAAAGAAGAATGACAGATATGAAAGTTAGGAGTATATCAAGAATCAGAACTGGATGGAGCATATTAGCGAGTGCTATAAAGTATGAATTGAGGGAGAAAGAATAAAAGGTGTGAGTTGTGGAAATAAGGAAACGAAGGGGGTGGATATATAGTAAAATATCCGACAGAGAAATCAAAACAGATTATCGCATTTAATCAAAGCAGATCCTAACTTCCTTAATTACCGAAGAACCAAATCTTATTACGAAGATTTTCTCTAAATTCCTTGAATTCCGGAAATCAACCGTGACTATGTCATTGGTTAAAAAGAACGTGCATTTACTCATTTCATTCTTTTGTGATAACTTCACTCGTACTCTTCACAAAAATCAAATTGCTTTATCTATATTACTTGATGATAATAAAACTCTAAATTCCAACTCGTATACGTCATGAAAACATACTTATTGTCAGCCATGACCATCCCATTCAAATTTCGGGACGAAATTTCTTTAACGGGTAGGTACTGTGACAACCCGGAAATTTTCAACCAAATTTAAACTTTATCTTTACATTATTCCGACACGATAAGCAAAGTTTGTTAAGTTAAATCTCAAGAATTTTAAATTGTGTTCATACATTCATTATAACCTCGACCAAATTCCAACGATTCACGAACCGTTATATATAAATAAATATGTATATATATGAATATATATATATATATATTATTACTTGAGAATATTAATAAAGTATTAAACGTATAATACTTTACATGAACGTATTTGTTTTAATATGTTTATCGATGGAATTAGAAGATAATATCAAATGATTGATTTATCAGATACATTGTGATATGATTACGGGTCTATGTTATGAGGTCCACTGTGATTTAAGAAATCTATTCTTTTTGACAACATTCGGAAAATGGTAAAGTGATTTATAAGTAAGAACGTGGAGTGTAAATAACTTAGATGTTGGATATCGACAAGTTAAGTAACTCGACATTTTTTATTAAAATAATTTCATACATTTATTTAACCTTTGAACTTTATCGCATGCTTCACCAACAGACTGTAATTTAAAAACTTGAAATCTATTATGAATATATATGATTCTACTTTTCTAAAACGTTTTATGATATAACGATTTCCATTATTTTAACCTTTAAACAAAATGATTCTTAAATATATTTAGTTTTGGAAAACAAAATTATCATATTTATTTGATTTAGTTTCAAACGTACAAAAATGTTTTCAGTTTAAAAAGAACATTATTATTAAAACATATATAACTTTTATAAATATCTAGAACCACTTTTGACAACTCATTACTTAACCAGTATGATAAAGATAACGATATTTATATTAAATATATATAACGATTTAAATTAATATTATATATATTTATACGCGTATTATACGTACATAGTTTTATACTTTTACTATACTTAAACTTTACCTTTACTTTATTTTTACTTTACTTTAACTTTAATAATTCACTTTAATAATTCATACTTTAATAATTCACTTTAATAATTCATACTTTAATAATTCACTTTAATAATTCATACTTTAATAATTCACTTTAATAATTCATACTTTAATAATTCACTTTAATAATTCAAAAATCTATTATAAATAGAATTCAATAGGTTTCATTATTTCATAGAAACTTGAAAATATTTTTCTCTAAACTCTCTCAATCGATTTACATATATATATTTACTCCGTATTGTTTCAAGATATTATTAGTATACATAAAATATTGCGACGGAGTGATGTTCGAGTGATTTCGAAATTGTTTTTCGAGCGGGATAGAGCTAAGGAAATTATGGGTTATAGCTATGAAGGTTATGGGTATGGTTCGGGAGTATTGCTCGTGAGTCAAACTAGTGTTTATCATCTCCGTTGCGTCTACGTACCTTTCCTTCAATATTGAATCTCAATATTGATACGTGAGTACTCATAATTTAACTTTTACATACTAATAGTGTATCCCTGACTAGTGCTCGAGTATATAGGATTATGCATGTTTGTACTTTTAATATTGCCTTTAGTTAGGTTATGTTAAATCATGAATTAGTTATATATGCGACTGAGATAACGTATAAGATATGCATGTCGTTGGAAAGCTAGCGAAAAATTAAGAACTTTTCATTTACATATCGAATGATTTCGATGAACGGATTTGAAGTTATAGTCCATCGAATTTTTGTATTATTATTAAAAATGATTATTATTATCGTCGTTATTATCGTCGTTCTAGTTTTATCTTATTATTATTATTATTATTATTATTATTATTATTATTATTATTATTATTATTATTATTATTATTATTATTATTATTATTATTATTATTATTATTATTATTATTATTATCTTTATCAATAAAAGAATTTATCATTAAAAATTGTTATTTTTATTATTATTACTATCGTTATTATCGTTAAAGTTATAATTAGTATTATTATTATTATCCAATTATTATTATTATTATTGGTATTATTATTATTATTATTATTATTATTATTATCATTATTAATATATATATATCATTATTTAAAAATAGTTATTGTTATTGTTATTATTATTATTACTATATTATCATTAAGATAATTATTAGTATTATCGTTAATAATGTTATAGTAACTATCATTATTAATATTAGTGTAATTAAAATAAATATTTGTAACACCAAATTATTTTGATTACTATTATTATCATTATTATGAACACGATATAAAAGACGATTAAAAGCTATTAAAGATATTGATTAGAAAATAATGAGTAAGAGTATCATGATGAAATTAAAATATTATAAGATATTGATTTAGATAAAATTATCGTTTTTATTATTTTTATCATTACTATTATTATTAAAAGTATTGTTAGTATTAAAACTATCATTTTAACAAAAATTGTTATTTTAATAGAAATATCATTGTTACTATAAAATATCATTATTATTATTATTATTTTAAATAGAATTATTATTTTAAAGATAATATTAAAAATTATCGTAAATATTAAAGTTATCATAATTAGAATTATCGTTTTATCATAATGTCATCTTAGTAATTATAAATATTGATATTTTTATAATAATAATTATTATTACAAAATAATACAACTTTTACTTACTATCATTATAGATATTATTTAATCAAATAAATATGTAATACAAACATATTTTACTACGTGTAATAACTTACTTTAATAATACATATCATATTATCTTTATGATATTAAATGAACCCTATAAATTTTATTACTTAATATATATAAAAGTATATTTTATTATATAAATTTAATATAAAATTTTATTTATTAATAAATAAATTATATTAGTTACTCTAATAAATCTTTTAAAAATATTTAAAAATATAAAATGACGATATTTAAACTATATATTAATCATGTATAGACTTTTGAAAATTATTTTGAGTCAAATTTAATATTTGTTGACTTTTGCATACTAGTCTCGAGCATTAGGATTATGGTACACTATGACTTGACCTAATTTGTTAGACAAATATTGACCAACACATAAATATATATAATTAATTTAGGTTCGTGAATCCGAGGCCAACCTTGCACTTGCTCAATGACGTTATATGTATTTTTACTGCGAAATACAGTATGGTGAGTTTCATTGATCCCCTTTTACTCTTTACATTTTTGGGGCTGAGAATACATGCAAATGCTTTAGTAACTGTTTTACAATAATTATATGCGTGAGTTTCATTTGCCTTTTTACCCTTTATATTTTTGGCACTGAGAATACATGCGCTTTTATAAATGTTTGACGAAATAGACACAAGTAATTGAAACTACATTCTATGGTTGAATTATCGAAATCGAATATGCCCCTTTTTATTAAAGTCCGGTAATCTAAGAATTAGGGAACAGACACCCTAATTGACGCGAATCCTAAAGATAGATCTATTGGGCCTAACAAACCCCATCCAAAGTACCGGATGCTTTAGTACTTCGAAATTTATATCATGTCCGAAGGAGGATCCCGGAATGATAGGGGATATTCTTATATGTATCTAGTTAATGTCGGTTACCAGGTGTTCACCATATGAATGATTATTTTTGTCTCTATGCATGGGACGTATATTTATGAGAACTGGAAATGAAATTCTTGTGATCTATTAAAATGATGGAAATAAATGATTATGATAAACTAATGAACTCACCAACCATTTGGTTGACACTTTAAAGCATGTTTATTCTCAGGTGTTAAAGAAATCTTCCGCTGTGCATTTTCTCATTTTAAAGATATTACTTGGAGTCTTTCATAGCATATTTCGAAGAACGTTGCATTCGAGTCATTGAGTTCATCAAAGATTATTATTAAATCAATTTATAGTTGGATAGTGGATATTATGAAATGGTATGCATGCCTGTCAATTTTCGATGTAAAGAAAGATTGTCTTTTAAAAATGAATGCAATGTTTGTAAAGTGTATCATATAGAGGTCAAATACCTCGCAATGTAATCAACTATTGTGAATCGTTTATAATGTATATGAACGGGTCCTTTCACTCATAAGACAATCACGTAATAAATAGCAGCTTAACTTAAAATAAAGTATTTAATACTTATAAATTTTTTATTATTCATATTCTTCTATAACCGCTTTTTTTTTTTACATAAAAGCATTAAGTTCGTGCCCATAAATACTCAAGTCTTTTGCTTGATGACGCATATTAATCGTCAGCTTTAGTATCACATTCGTTTCAATCATTAGAATTGATTGTATCTTACATTTGCAGGCGCATGATTTTGTGGTGTTTAGAGACTGTATCTTAGTTTATACCATAATGGTGTGTTAGTTTATACAATAATAGTGCATGCATGCATATAACGAAACGATGATGATGAAAGCTCAGTCCCATTTATTGGTAATCAGTCTTGCATATGATCTATACTCTTTTTTGTATATGTACTTTACCATTTGAATATGAAATAAATTGTTTGTTCTTATAAGAAATAAAATGTTTATTTTTTAAAGAAACATTTAAAAACTCAATGTATTCTAATTCTAATTCTAATTCTAATTTCCATATCTACCAAATGTACTCAAGAAAATGGTCGTTTTATCTCACGATGTATGTAGTTTTGGCTAGGGGAAGTTTGGTTTAAATGAGTTTTAGTTAAGGGATAAAACATGTAACTATTAAGGATTAGAGGTGGTTAGTGTATGGTAGCTTGAGGAGTTAAAATGTAATTTTTGAATAAATTATAATACCCATTAAATAAAATCCACCATATTTTTTTTAACTGAATCTATCTTTTTTTTCCCCCGATTTAGGTTTCTCCGTTATCACTGTTCAACTCGAAATAATTTTACGAACAAAACGCAACTAATTATATACGAAAAGGAGTTTTTTTTAAAGAAAAAAGAAAACACATATATATATATATATATATATATATATATATATATATATATATATATATATATATATATATATATATATATATATATATATATATATATATATATAAAATAAACAAAGGCAACTTATTATATCAAGTTGATGGCTAGAAGAAGTGATAAATTCATAAGTTTGTTAGAGAAAAGACATGAGTACGATTCCTCCCGGACATTTTTTTTATTTTTGTTCGCAATTTTTTTTCTCAGTTTTCGCTCAACATTAGTTATGTAAAAGACGTTAAAATGTTCCGCCGCAACGCGCGGTCCGAAATCTTTCTAGTTTATGATAATAACAAACAAAAAAGTAACCATGAAGAGTTGAAGTGTTGCGTGTAGGTTGGCTATATATATATATATATATATATATATATATAATCTGTAAGTTTGGACAAACCACAGTGACTAAATTTTGTAGTTATGTCATAAAAAAGTTTAACATACTAATTGATTATGCTATGTAATATATATATATATATATATATATATATATATATATATATATATATATATATATATATATATATATATATATATATATATATATATATATATATTACATAGCATAATCAATTAGTATGTTAAACTTTTTTATGACATAACTACAAATTTAGTAACTGTGGTTTGTCCAAACTTGCAGATTTGGTCACTGTGGTTTTTTTTTGCATATTTAATCACCGTGGTTTCAAAATCTTTCAAATTTAGTCACTGGAGCTAAATGACGTTAAATTGAACCGTTAAAGCATAGCATGTGCAGGTCACGCGAGGGGTATTTTCGGAAATTCAGTTTTTAACCCACCCTTATACCCCATTACCATCACCAATTCCCTGTTAACATCACCCTTTTCTCTTTCGATGAAACCAAATCCCAAAAATGTTCCCAAAATAAAATCACACCCCATATATTTACATCAGTAAAGTTCACATAAATTTATCCAACAATAAAATATTTACACCAAAGAGGAACTAACATAAGAGAATTCCCAATGTTTCGTGAATCAACTGGCAAACCTCACTGCCAAAGATTGGCATCATTGGGAATGAACCGCCAATGCTTAGCCAATCCTTGCTCGTACTCCATTTTGTGAAAATTAGGCATAATCCATCACGACACTTTATCATGCTTTTAAGTTTTTAATATGTTTTTTAATGGATTTATGGGTTTATGCTTGGTAGAATTGTAGAAGAAAATGAAGTTTGTAGAAGATGAATGGAGGTTGCTGTTGTAGTGCATCGAAGAAGAAGAAGATATTTATTGATTAATTATTGTTTTTTGTTGCTTTAATTATGGGACCCACCATCTAATATGGTAAATAATACAGTATAATATATAATATAATATTTATAATAATATATAATGCTCTGTATATAATATCTTTTTGTTAAATAATATATAAATATAAATATAAATAATATGTATTTAATAATAATAATAATAATAATAATAATAATAATAATAATAATAATAATAATAATATAATTCAGTTTAATAATTAATAAAATAATAAAGTGGGTCAATGTGATGATATGTCATGGTTGGGAGTGAATTGTGATGGGTTAGTGATGGGAAATAAATGGAGAGAAAATGATGATGTGGCGCTAATGTGGCAATGTGTTAATATGAAGAAGGTTGTCATTGTTGGGAATGCTCTAAACGAAAGGAAACAGTCAGTTGCATCAAATATCAATTTCACAAATAGATTTGTCATTAAATGAGTTACGATTTCACAAATCATTATGAACATCGTCATCTCCAAATCGAATGGTCTTCTTCGTTTATACAACTGGTTTGATGCCGCCAGAACCGCCGCCGCCGGAGTCCGCCACCGCCGCTATTCGTAACGTCGTAATCCGCCACCTCCGCTTTTCGTAACGCCGGACCGATTCGTTCAAGCAGATCTACGATTACGTGTTTGAGCGTTAGAAATCGTTACCAGAACGATTTGTTTCAGGGTACCACAACCGCCGCCGTCATAAACTACCACAACCGCCGCCGTCCATTTTTTTCAGATCTGATATATTTTCCGCCGACGATTTAACTTCCGATTTGATTTCCGACGAACGTTTATGATTGAATTTAAAGTTGGAGGTTAGTGTGTGAATGTCATGATAAAAAAGTGTGTGATAATTTGTTCTATTTTTTTTCCAGATGTAGATGTATAAGATAGATATGTGAGTTTGTAAAGATTAAATATGTGTTTAATGTTTGTTGAACGGTGAGTTGTGGAAATTCATTGAAGATAAGGGGAAAATAAAGTTAGGGTTTATTAATTTTAGGTGGATAGGAAGAGAGGTGAAGAAAAAATTAGGACTAAAATACCCTCACGTGTCTGGCACGTGACTGACACCTAACGGATAAAATTAACATTTGTCAGTGTGAGTGACTAAAGGTGCAATATTTTGAAACCACAATGACTAAAATTGCGAGAAAAAAACTATAGTGACTAAAGTTGCAAGTTTGGACAAACTACAGTGAATAAATTTGTAGTTATGTCCTTTTTTATTGTTACCTGCCCAATAATTGATTTTCTTTTAGAAAACCGAGGATTGTTTAAGTTAGTTTGATTGCTTGATTTTATGTATAAGTAGATAGATTTCGTATTCGTGCATTGAAATTTTTCTTCTTTCATTTTGATTCCTTTACTTTTGGATCATTATACTATACTATATACTAATTTGCGTAATGGGTACCACACGTTTTACCTACTCCCCATCCGCCACGTCACCTTTTTAACTGTTACACCGTAGCAAGTTTTTTTTTCCACCTAACACCCGCCGCCACCTGCTGTCGTCACCATCAACCTTCCGCCACCGCCGCTGTCACACACCATTCACCACCATCAACCGCTGTGGGCCACCGCCAGTTTGAAAAGAACAGATAACCACAACTACCATCGACCTCTGGTCACCACCTCCAGAAAAAAAACATATATAATAAAACACTTTAAAAAAAAGCGAGATTCATAAAAACTTCCCAGATCTACAAAAAAATATCACCGGATCTGAAAAGATTTGGGTGAAGGTTAACGGCCCTTGAGGTTTGGTCGGAGAAGGAGATAAGAGATTGTAGCCGGCGAAAAGGTTGCGGAGATCGGTAGAGGAGAACGGCGGTGCAGGCAGTTCGGTTTTTAAATCTACCTGAGAAGGCATCATTTATCTCTAGAAGTGAAAGGAGTTATAAGCTTAGTATTATAGATGTGATGGTGTATTTCAAATTCGTAGAATATGGGTGAAAAAAAAAGATATGGTAGATTTTGAGGGTTTGGAGAAAGAAGATGAAGATAGAGACATTCTTTACTGATATTTGCAATTTACATTTTTCACTTACAAAAATTGTAGACGTCATATTTTAAAGAGTGGTAAATGACTGAATCTCTAAATGGGCTTACCGACCCCATCCCGTTAAATCAATTATCAACAACTATTTCTAACTTCCCTAAGAAATACCAATTTATATTTTTATATTATAAAATTGGACTTTTCTATAAGCATAGCCCTTAAATAGTTGTACTTAAGCTTTAAGGGCTATACTTAAGCTTTAAGAACATGCATTAAATAGTTGTACTTAATTAAAAACTACCCCACTAACCTTCTAATAACCACCTTCCTAACCTTTTTGTACTATCAATCATGCACATAAAATTTTCTTAAGTATAGCCCTTAGTGCTATGTTTAGAAAAATCAAATAAAATTTTGATTTATATTATTAGCGATGTCCAAATGATCTTTAAATGGTTGTATCAACTGT
The DNA here is from genome assembly GCF_046630445.1 of Rutidosis leptorrhynchoides. Taxonomy (NCBI): domain Eukaryota; kingdom Viridiplantae; phylum Streptophyta; class Magnoliopsida; order Asterales; family Asteraceae; genus Rutidosis; species Rutidosis leptorrhynchoides. The sequence continues at coordinate 336,542,579 of NC_092343.1, read as the reverse complement.
AGAAAGATTAAGGTGCATAGTTGAGTTACTTTATTTCATTACAAGTATGAATAATAAATACTCCGCAAATAATTACTTTCAATTAACCAAACGTTTCAAATGTGGTTTTTTATTTTCTTTTTCCTTTTTTATTCATTTTTTTCACATAATAGACCGTTAACCTTTTTTAACGTTCAATAAGCCGATTGTTCACCGACTAAATTCACCCGCAGCAAAGCGCGGCATTTTTTCCTCGTACATCTTATTTGTTGTGTTTTTAATTATTATTATTATTATTGTTATTATTATTATTATTATTATATTATTATTATTATTATTATTATTATTATTATTATTATTATTATTATTATTATTATTATTACTGTTTAGGTTTCTTTTATTGTTAACTAGAAAAAAATTCGACCGCACGTTGCTGCGGTTGTATTCGACGCGCGGTCGAATTTCGATATACGTTATTTGGTACCTAATATATCTAGTAGGTTGGGTTGTTTGTTGGACATGTATGTATATGTATGTAATATAGGCCGAAATATTTATTGTTTTTTTGACGATATCCGCTTCGCGTATAGTTAGTCGCGTTGTGTTCGTAAAATTATTTCGAGCTAAACGGTGGTCTCGGAAAAATTTAACTCGCACCGAGCGAGAATATATGGCCCGTTATCTGGTATTTTTTTAACGATATCCGTTTCGCATATAGTTAGTCCCGTTAGGTTCGCCTGATTTTTTTAAGTTGAACGGTGGTCTCGGAAAAATTTAACCCACACCGAGCGAGAAGATAGGGCCCGTTAAAAATTCGGGTGGAACTAGTTTCTTTATTTTAATACAATTATATATTTACGTTTTCTACCCCTGAAAAAGTGTAAACTTGACGGGCCGTTTTGTAAATTGATCCGAACTTGAGGGACCGTTTATAGTGTGTACGCAAACTCAAAACGACAATCCGGTAAAACTGAAACTACCAAATTTTGGATGAGGTTTAGTGTAAAGGTATAATATAATATAATATAATATAATAATATAATAATATAATATATATGTAGTATTGTAGTGCTGACAACATCTTACTCGGGCAAGTTTCAGATATTACAACACTAAGGGACAAAGCGTTGCGGAGTATTTCCTATTGGGAATATGTACATATATTAGAGAACACGAATTGTTTCATTTTTGTATTGAATTGTAGGTATGATTTGTTTAATTTCGCTTTTCTCTTGATGTTCAATATTTCCTTTTAACGTTGTATTATTAAATATTTTCTTTAGCAATTATTTGCATCATATAGTTCTTTGATAATGGATAAAGAAATTATGCTTTCTTTTGTATCATATTTGTTATGGATGTAGGTTACAAATATTAAAGAATGCAATTTTTTTTTACTATTCTATTGAATTGTATGTACGTTTTGTTTAATTTGACTTTTCTCTTGATTCTTAACATTTTTTTATGTTTTATTATTAAATGTAATCTTTTAGCAATCATTTACATCATAGAGTTCTTTGATAGATAATATGATAAAAAAATTGTGCCTTCTATACATGAATAATACTTACTTCATGATGAATAACATTATTATTATGATAGTTTATAGTAAAATGATTATTATTGTAATTAGCGATGGTAAAAAAAATTGATTCTTGAATAACAAAGATAATTTAACATGTACGATATTAAAGAAATTGAATAAGTCAACCATATTATATGTTATGTTTGGTAGAGTAGCTATTACGGAGTAGTTTAATTAGCATATAATTGTTACTTTTATTACATCAAGTTTAATATTAACCGCTTATTTTTAAATATTAAGTGAATACTTACTACGTATCAAAATTTGAGTTTTCATGTAACTATAATTATTTAATTATTACTCATAATAGACGTGTTTAAGAAAATTAATATATAAAGATGGTAATATAGTTGATTAATTAATCAGGATAAGACAATTTAAAACTAAAAAATTTAATAATAAAATGTTGCGTATAAAGTGTTTAGTTTGATTATTGATATTAAGTTATTATCATACATTTGATTCTAAATATTTTTAATCATAACTAAAATTTATGCATGTTATGCATAATAACAATACTTTTAAACTTTTCATTTTTCCTAAACAAATATAATAACCTTATGTTATGTCATAAATAATAGGGCAAATTACATAAAAAGGTAACATATTTTCATGGTTTTCCTATTCTAGGCAATCTGTTTCATTCACATATAAAAAAAGGAGTCTTTTTTCAAAAGTTAATCAAAAAGAAGGGTGTCGTTAACTTTCTCCGTTAAATTCGAAATTTAGGAAGTTTTATAAATCGATTCTTTCATGAAAGTTGCTCTAAATCCTTCCATTAACACTCTAAAATCAACTTCTTCATCTGAAACAACACATAGACGTCGAATTTGATCATGAACATTGCGTTTGACTTTTTATCCGAAAATTTGACCACAAAATTCGGATTCGATTCAACGAATTAGATCTTCAAAATTTGCAGACACGATCACTAGATGAAAATGAAGAACTCTGCAATTTTACTTTCCTTGATTTTGTTCCGAATCGATCTAGATGCCAAATTGTGTTGACTTTCCGCATAATGATGAATACGAATCCAATTGCATCGAATCTGTTGTTGTTTACTGGATTTGATGATGAACGTAGCTTAGGATTAGTATAAGGATCATGAATGTAACATCAATTTGTGATGAGAAACGTGAATGAAACGAATTCGATTTTTTAACGGAAAAAGTTAACGACACCCCTCTTTTTGATTAACTTTTAAAAAAATACTCCTTTTTTATATCCGAATGAAACAGATTACCTAGAATAGGAAAACCATGAAAATATGTTACATTTTTATGTAATTTGCCCTAAATAATAACAATAGTTTTAACCTTTTCACTTTCCTTATATTAAGTACCTAATTAAATTGATAGTCATTGTTGTCTATAAATACTATTTTTCACTTTTCACCTCACTACACTTTTCAAATGAAATAATGACACTTTTCAAATGAAACAATTGATAGAGTTATACAAATGCACGTTTTTATCAATATTTTTTAAGATGTTTGATCTTCTATATAGTATTTGGTTGTGGTATATATATATATATATATATATATATATATATATATATATATATATATATATATATATATATATATATATATATATATATATATACCACAACCAAATACTATATAGAAGATGAAACATCTTAAAAAACAATAGACGACACAAATTGATTTACGTATGTTTATATTCAAATATTCCAGATTCGTATTGTTAACCGTTGACATAAATCGCTGCACGTACCAACATTACAAGTGCGATACAACAACGATTACCATCTTCGTGCAACGCATGGGCAATGCACCTAGTTAGAGTAATAGAGTTGGACATCATGAGGGACATTTAATAAAGTAATAGACTTCATGATATTCGGCAAGAATCAAAATGGCAAAATTAACAACAGAAACAAGGAATAATTACCGTCGGTTTTTTGAAAGAATTCTATTCTCTAACTGCCGCAGAAAAAACAGACATTTTTTTTTAACATCAAAAATTTTATTAAAAGCCAAACCCCTTAACGAGCAGCTAGGGAAAAAAAAAATTGGTGATTACAATGGCTTTGACAGCCACATGTTCCAATTTACATCACATTTTCCTCTATTACTAATCCATAAAAAAAAAATTACAAATAGAGTCATAAAGTAGAGCTTTCTTCATCTTTTTGCCGGAGAATAAAACACTATTCCTGAATCTCCAAAGATGCCACACCAACGCCGCGAATGTGACGCCCCGTACAAAACCATCGTGTACGATTCGTCAACAACAGGATCTTTACACGGTCAAACACTATATGCTGTTTGAAAACCAGTTTGCATTTAAAAAACAATAACATTTTACAAAAGTTACGTGACGCAGAGGTCATTACAAAACCATTATTCAAATAACATAAGTTGCGAATGCAAGTTAAAATTTTTATGATTGAGACATCTCTAAGTTATGCAGCGGAAATCTAACAAGCAGGTCCTTAACAGCAAGCATGACAGCAAGTCTAACAGCATGACAGCAAGTCTAAAAGCGGAAGCAAGAAACCTCTAAGCACATGAGAAAACATGCTTAAAAACGTCAACAATAATGTTGGTAAGCTATAGTTTAAGTTGTAACAGTAATGTAAGGTAGGCCACGAGATTTCAGTGTAACAAAACAGTATGAAAAGTATATGTATAACCGTGGGCACCCGGTAACTAGACTTAACGTTTATAACCCCCTGAAAGTACACTTGGCGAGTGCGTATTTGTGGTATATATAGACATATATATATGGTTGACATGAGATTATGATGAGTAAGTATCTCACTAAGTATATTAACAATGTATGATATACATAAAAAATGAGATTACTAAGTTAAGAAACTCGAAATGATATATATAACGATTATCGTTATGATAACGTCTACTAAATACATATGTATCATATTAAGATATTGATACACTATATTTAACATGATAAAATGATATTTAAATATATCATTAAGTGTGTTAACAACGAACTACATATGTAAAAACAAGACTACTAATTCAAGAATTACGAAACGAGACTTATATGTAACGATTATCGTTGTAACGATATTTTAATGTATATATATCATATTAAGAGATATTCATAAATCATAATATCATGATAATATAATAATTTAACATCTCATTTGATTTAATAAACAATGGGTTAACAACATTTAACAAGACCGTTAACCTAAAGGTTTCAAAACAACACTTACATGTAACGACTAACGATGACTTAACGACTCAGCTAAAATGTATATACATGTAGTGTTTTAATATGTATTCATACACTTTTGAAAGACTTCAAGACACTTATCAAAATACTTTTACTTAACAAAAATGCTTACAGTTACATCCTCGTTCAGTTTCATCAACAATTCTACTCATATGCACCCGTATTCGTACTCGTACAATACACAGCTTTTAGATGTATGTACTATTGGTATATACACTCCAATGATCAACTCTTAGCAGCCCATGTGAGTCACCTAACACATGTGGGAACCATCATTTGGCAACTAGCATGAAATATCTCATAAAATTACAAAAATATGAGTAATCATTCATGACTTATTTACATGAAAACAAAATTACATATCCTTTATATCTAATCCATACACCAACGACCAAAAACACCTACAAACACTTTCATTCTTCAATTTTCTTCATCTAATTGATCTCTTTCAAGTTCTATCTTCAAGTTCTAAGTGTTCTTCATAAATTCTACAAGTTCTAGTTACATAAAATCAAGAATACTTCTAAGTTTGCTAGCTTACTTCCAATCTGTAACATCCATTTTTCAGTTACACGTTATTTCGAGCGTCATTCGAAATACGAGGCATGTAAGCATATATTTGGATCCCAAATAAAATTATAGTTGATGTTCTAAAACCTTACCATTGGATAGTAAATCTCATTACATTTCCAACGATATTTGGTTCATCAAAAATGGAGCTACGGTTTGAAAGTTATGACCAAAACAAGTTCAGTTTCAGGCTCAGTTCATTGGGACTCCGTCCAGACTTTGGGACGCCGTCCAAGAATGAAGGGTGGGACGCCGTCCGACCATTTTGGACGCCGTCCAAAGTGCCTGACAGGCCAGCAGCTGTATTTTAAAGGTTTTAAAAGAGGGTATTTGAGTCTTTTCACTTGAGGGTCGGTTTTGAGCCATTAAAACTGATCCACTCTCATTCTTATCCCCATTTCACCTTCTCAAACACTCTCATCAAACCCTAGTGAGATAGAGAGGTTCTAGCGAGAGAGAGTTGGGGATTTGGAGAAGAAGAAGTGTGATTCGGGTTGGGTCTCAAGAGTTAAAGTTGTTCACCTCGTTCACGGCTATGTGGTGGTAGTGTTGGTAAGCTCTAAATCCGAATTTCTTTGTTAAGATTATTGTTTGAGTTAAAGTTTGTGCTAGTTAGAGTTATAACCCATTTATTGTGAAGTTTGGGGGTTTTTGGGGAAGATTCATGTATGTAAACCCGAATTGGTGACTTAGGGTTTCAATTGATGGAATTGTTAGTTTGGACCTTGCATGTGTTAGTTAAACCTTAGAACACTTGTGTTGACTTGATTTTTGGGTGTAAACCCTAATCTAGGTCAAAATGGGTCGAATGGGTATTTTGGGTCAAGTAAGCTTGATTCGGTGTCAAACTAAGTTATGGGTTAAGATTTGATGAACCAAGTATATAAATGTTTGATTCAAGTGTTAAATGGTATTTTGGAAAGTTAGTCACTAGCCGTTAGTGATTAAAGATGTTTTTGGGACTTATGTCAAAATGGGTTGACTTAGATGGGTCAAATTTGGTAATGACTTTAATTTTGGATTAATTGGATGATAAGCAATTTTGGTTAAGACCTAGATTGGTTTAAATGGTGTCAAATATAATTTTGGTTAAATTGTACTTGTTGGATGGGTCGGAATTACCACCCGTAGTGGTAATTGGTGAAGTCCACTTTATGTGTCTAAATGGGCGGTTTGTGGTGATAGGTGTAAACCCTTGGTTAAGGGTGTTGAAGTCGAATTCTCTCGTAGAGAATGTATGTTGATTGTTTGTATATCTATATGCGTATTATAGGTAAAAGGTTTGCTCGGTTGCTTTTGGAGGCGATTTACGTTTATGATTTGTGCGGGCAATTCGAGGTGAGTGGAATAATTATATGTGTAGGTATATAATGTATCTATTTGTTGTAGCGTGAAATGTGTAGTGTCGAGGTGCTAAGACACCATGTTTCACGTGAAGAGTGTAGCATCGAGGTGTTAAGATGCCACTTGGGTGTAGCATCGAGGTGTTAAGATGCCACCTAGGAGTGTAGTGTCGAGGTGTTAAGACACCACTTCGTAAAATAATGAGTGAAGCATCGAGGTGTTAAGATGCCACTCGGGGTGAAGTGCCGAGGTGTTAAGGTACCATCTTAGGGGTTAGTGGTGCGAGGTGTTAAGTGCCCTAACGGATGTTGTGAACACCGATGGCGTTTTCGCGAGCGCCGTTCCCTTGTACTATTGGTTAACCATGGTTATTGTGTTGTAGTGTAAGCATATTACTTTGTTCATGTTATATATGCTTGTGTTATGCTAGCATGATTATTGGAGGTTATAGCTTGTATTTGTGACGATAAGCTAATTGTGTTTGCTAGCATTTTTGCGGTATTTGTGTAAGTGATTGCAAGTAGGTATATTATATATGTATGTGTATAATTATTGCATTCACTAAGCTTTATGCTTACCCCTCTCGTTGTTTACCTTTTTACAGGTATTTTGTTATGAAGCTAGCTAGTTGTTAGACTAGAGGCATAGGAGCGCTTGGGCTCGAAGGGGTAGCTTTTGGTTATATGGACGCGGATTGGGGATTTGGTAGTCTCCGGGATTATGCTCTTGGTATTGGGTTGGGTTATAGAGTCCTAATTCGTCTAAAGAGATAAATGGGTCGAAATCGCTATATTATTTGTAAAACGGGTCATTGTGGGCCCGGTGTTGTAAAACTTGTTTTTATGGAGGAAATATCTTAGTTTTACTTAATATGACATATTGTGAAATTGATTACGTTTAAAAGTGTCGGGAAGTGGGTTTTCCACTCGCGTGTAAATAAAAACTGATCAGTCCACTTTAGTTCATTTGGACGCCGTCCAGAATCATGGGACGCCGTCCTGGTCTTCATCTCTGGACGCCGTCCAGATTATGGGACGCCATCCAGATACACTGCCATACAATTTTTTTTTAGGCGTATTTTTGGTAAAACGATGTCGGGTTGTTACACAATCTTGTAAAGTGATCATCCAACCTCAAGAAATATTTCTTATTTATAGTAAGATATCTTTCTAATACAAGGTAATGCTCATATTCAAACTTTGATTCAATTTCTATAACTATAACAATCTTATTTCGAGTGGAAATCTTACTTGAACTTGTTTTCGTGTCATGATTCTGCTTCAAGAACTTTCAAGCCATCCAAGGATCCTTTGGAGCTAGATCCATTTTTTCATTTCTAGTAGCTTTATCCAGAAAACTTTAGGTAGTAATGATGTCCATAACATCATTCGATTCCTACATATAAAGCTATCTTATTTGAAGGTTTAAACTTGTAATCACTAGAACATAGTTTAGTTAATTCTAAACTTGTTCGCAAACAAAAGTTAATCCTTCTAACTTAACTTTTAAAATCAACTAAACACATATTCTATATCTATATGATATGCTAACTTAATGATTTAAAACCTGGAAACACGAAAAACACCGTAAAACCGGATTTACGCCGTCGTAGTAACACCGCGGGCTGTTTTGGGTTAGTTAATTAAAAACTATGATAAACTTTAATTTAAAAGTTGTTCTTCTGGGAAAATGATTTTTCTTATGAACATGAAACTATATCCAAAAATCATGGTTAAACTCAAAGTGGAAGTATGTTTTTCCAAATGGTCATCAAGACGTCGTTCTTTCGACTGAAATGACTACCTCTTACAAAAATGACTTGTAACTTATATTTCCGAATATAAACCTATACTTTTTCTGTTTAGATTCATAAAATAGAGTTCAATATGAAACCATAGTAATTTGATTCACTCAAAACGGATTTAAAACGAAGAGGTTATGGGTAAAACAAGATTGGATAATTTTTCTTGTTGTAGCTACGTGAAAATTGGTAACAAATCTATATTAATCATATCCTAGCTAACTTATATTGTATTATACATGTATTCTAATATATTATGTAATTTTGGGATACCATAGACACGTATGCAAATATTTTGACATATCATATCGACCCATGTGTATATATTATTTGGAACAACCATAGACACTCTATATGCAGTAATGTGGGAGTTAGCTATACAGGGTTGAGGTTGATTCCAAAAATATATATACTTTGAGTTGTGATCTAGCCTGAGACGTGTATACACTGGGTCGTGAATTGATTCAAGATAATATATATCAATTTTTTCTGTACATCTAACTTTGGACAACTAGTTGTAGGTTACTAACGAGGACATCTGACTTAATGAACTTAAAACATCAAAATGTATTAAAAGTGTTGTAAATATATTTTGAACATACTTTGATATATATGTACATATTTGCTATAGGTTCGTGAATCGACCTGTGGCCAAGTCTTACTTCCCGACGAAGTAAAAATCTGTGAAAGTGAGTTATAGTCCCACTTTTAAAATCTAATATTTTTGGGATGAGAATACATGCAGGTTTTATAAATGATTTACAAAATAGACACAAGTACGTGAAACTACATTCTATGGTTGAATTATCGAAATCGAATATGCCCCTTTTTATTAAGTCTGGTAAGCTAAGAATTAGGGAACAGACACCCTAATTGACGCGAATCCTAAAGATAGATCTATCGGGCCCAATAAGCTCCATCCAAAGTACCGGATGCTTTAGTACTTCGAAATTTATATCATGTCCGAAGGAGGATCCCGGAATGATGGGGATATTCTTATATATGCATCTTGTTAATGTCGGTTATCAGGTGTTCACCATATGAATGATTTTTATCTCTATGTATGGGATGTATATTGAAATATGAAATCTTGTGGTCCATTGTTACGATTTGATATATATAGGTTAAACCTATAACTCACCAACATTTTTTTGTTGACGTTTTAAGCATGTTTATTCTCAGGTGATTATTAAGAGCTTTCGCTGTCGCATACTTAAATAAGGACAAGATTTGGAGTCCATGCTTGTATGATATTGTGTAAAAACTGCATTCCAGAAACTTATTTCGTTGTAACATATTTGTATTGTAAACCATTATGTAATAGTCGTGTGTAAACAGGATATTTTAGATTATCATTATTTGATAATCTACGTAAAGCTTTTTAAACCTTTATTGATGAAATAAAGGTTATGGTTTGTTTTAAAATTAATGCAGTCTTTGAAAAACGTCTCATATAGAGGTCAAAACCTCGCAACGAAATCAATTAATATGGAACGTTTTTAATCAATAAGAACGGGACATTTCAGTTGGTATCCGAGCGTTGGTCTTAGAGAACCAGAATTTTGCATTAGTGTGTCTTATCGAGTTTGTTAGAATGCATTAGTGAGTCTGGACTTCGACCATGTTTACTTGAAAAATGATTGCTTAACAAATTTTGTTGGAAACTATATATTTTTAACATGTGAATATTATGTGATATATTAATCTCTTAACGCGTTTGATATTATGTGATAGATGTCTACCTCTAGAACAAGTCCCATTGACTCACCTAATAATAATGAAGAGTCAAATGTAAATAGGAATGATTCGTGGACTGATTCACAAGTTTTCGAAGAGGAACCGGAAGACGAGTCGGAACCGGAAGAAGAATCGAAACCGGAAGAAGAATCGGAACCGAAAGAAGAAATAGAACCAGTGGGGGAAATAATAAAACGGTTAAGTAGAAGAAAATCCTCAACCAACTGACCAAAGTTAATTATGGTCAATGGTGTTTCCGCCAAGGAAGCAAAGTATTGGGAGGATTACCAATTCTCCGATGAATCGGATCCCGACAAGGATTCCGATGATGTTATAGAAATTACCCCAACACAATTTAATAAGGCAAAAGAGAACAATAAGGGAAAGGGCATAAAAATAGAGAAATTTGATTCCAAACCCGATGAACTTTATATGTATCGTCAACACCCGTATTTCTTAAGTTGTGACAATAACCCGAGAACCTCTAAACCACCAGGTTTTTCTAAACCAATGTGGAAAACGACTGCTCGTATTAGGGGAACATCATATATCCCTAGAAACTTGGCAAAACGAACCAAAACCGAAGAAGAAGAAACGAGCGAGTCGGAATAAGATAGTTGTATTCGTGTGGTGTAATATATGTAATATAGTGTGCTTATGCTTTATGATATACGTAAAAATTGCTTGTATTAATAAGTATTTTTTTATGAATCTAACTCTTGTCTATTTTATAGTATAAAAACACAAAATGGATAGACAACCCAATATTTTAAGAGACCTACCCGGAGACATGATTGATGAAATCTTGTCTAGAGGCGGTCAGAATTCTTATGCACAACTATTTAAGGCGAGATCAGTTTGTAAGACATTCGAAGAACGTTCCAAGAATGCCTTGGTTTATAAAAGGCTTTCGTTCGAAAGATGGGGGATATCACATTGGGAAATCCATAAGTTACGATGTGTTTACTTTGACGCATATATTGCGGGGAACCCAAATGCTATTTTACGCAACGGGTTAAGAAATTATTTTGACTCAATATATTCGAATATAGGACTTCGTGATTTAGAAAAAGCGGCTAACATGCAACATAAACAAGCATGTTATGCTTACGGGTTAGTAATGTTCGCTTCTCACCAAAGTGAGAACAAGAACATCGGGCTACAACTATTAAACAAAACGTTCCCACAAGTGACGGAGTCGGTAATTGGGGTAAGAAATGAGGTTTGTAGGTTATTACGAGACTGTTGGTCATTACGTAACCTTCATCCTTTTGACGACGTTACAACACATTGTCTTACTATCGGTCACAACAATTATGTTCCACAAAACCACGGATGGGAAGTGGTATTAGTAAAACCAGAATGCATGACTTGTTTCTGGACGTATGAATTACGTGTCTTTATTGCCTTTGCTGAACGCCTTATTTATTAACTAGAATTATCTTCGCAACTACTTTGTATCAAAGTTTTATGTGCTATATTTCATGCTATATGTAAAATAGCGGTATTGTAAGTTTGCAAGTTATTGTATAAAGGCTTGAATATGATATTTTTTTGTTTTGTTTTTGTGATTAGTTTTTCATATAGAATTGTAGTAGTTGAAATGGTATGTTAGCTACTAAGTATGAACTTAACGGGTAGGTGCTACCCGAATTAAAGAGTATAAAACGCTAATATGAAGAAAGAGCTTTTATAAATAAGTTCATATTACGCTACGAAATACTATTGACTACTCTTGATATTCTATATGATTAACTTGTTTCATTTGACTATTTTGAAGGAAATGGCACCGACTACTCGACACACCTTGAATATGAGCGAAGAGAAATTTTGTGCCTTTCTTGCTTCAAACATAGCCGCAGTACAGGCTGCGCTACATTCCAACAATAACCTTGGATCTAGCAGTACATGAAATCGTGTAGGATGCACCTACAAAGAATTCACTGCCTACAAACCTTTGGAATTTGATGGAACCGAAGGACCGATCGGATTGAAACGGTGGACCGAGAAGGTCGAATCGGTGTTTGCCATAAGTAAGTGTACTGAAGAGGACAAAGTGAAGTACGCTACGCATACCTTCACAGGTTCTGCGTTAACATGGTGGAATACCTATCTAGAGCAAGTGGGACAAGATGATGCTTACGCACTACCGTGGTCAGCATTCAAGCACTTGATGAACGAGAAGTACCGTCCCAGAACCGAGGTCAATAAGCTCAAGACAGAACTTAGAGGGTTACGAACCCAAGGATTTGATATTACCACGTACGAAAGACGATTCACAGAATTATGCCTATTGTGTCTGGGAGCATTCGAAGATGAGGAAGAGAAGATCGACGCGTTTGTGAAAGGATTACCGGAAAGAATCCAAGAAGATATAAGTTCATACGAGCCCGCCTCCATACAACAGGCATGTAGAATGACTCACAAACTAGTGAACCAGATTGAAGAAAGAATTAAAGAACAGACTGCTGAAGAGGCCAATGTGAAGCAAGTCAAAAGAAAGTGGGAGGAAAACGGTGATAAGAATTACACATACAACAACAACAGCAATTACAACAATAATCGCAACAACTATCCCAACAATCGCAACATCAATCGCAACTACAACAAACGGCCCAACAACAACAACAACAACAACAGCAACTACAACAATCATCCCAACAATAATAATAACCGCAACAACAACAATAATCAGAAGCAGCTATGCCAAAGGTGTGAAAAGTATCATTCAGGGTTCTGCACCAAATTTTGCAACAAGTGTAAAAGAAATGGTCATAGCACGGCGAAGTGTGAGGTCTACGGACCAGGGGTTAACAGAACGAAAGGAACAAATGGTGTCGGAACGAGTAATGGCGGAGCAAGTAGTGTCGGAGCAAGTTATGCCAATGTAGTTTGTTATAAATGTGGAAAACCGGGCCACATTATTAGAAATTGCCCGAACCAAGAGAACACGAACGGACAAGGCCACGGAAGAGTTTCCAATATTAATGCGGCAGAGGCACAGGAAGACCCGGAGCTTATTACGGGTACGTTTCTTATTGACAATAAATCTGCTTACGTTTTATTTGATTCGGGTGCGGATAGAAGCTATATGAGTAGAGATTTTTGTGCTAAATTAAGTTGTCCATTGACGCCTTTGGATAGTAAATGTTTACTCGAATTAGCAAATGGTAAATTAATTTCAGCAGATAATATATGTCGGAATCGAGAAATTAAACTGGTTAGCGAAACATTTAAGATTGACTTGATACCAGTAGAGTTGGAGAGTTTTGATGTGATAATCGGTATGGACTGGTTGAAAGAAGTGAAAGCAGAGATCGTTTGTTACAAAAATGCAATTCGCATTATACGAGAAAAAGGGAAACCCTTAATGGTGTACGGAGAAAAGGGCAACACGAAGCTACATCTTATTAGTAATTTGAAGGCACAAAAAAACTAATAAGAAAAGGTTGCTATGCTGTTCTAGCATACGTCGAGAAAGTACAAACTGAAGAAAAGAGCATCAATGATGTTCCCGTCGTAAAAGAATTTCCCGATGTATTTCCAAAAGAATTACCGGGATTACCCCCACATCGATCCGTTGAATTTCAAATAGATCTTGTACCAGGAGCTGCACCAATAGCTCGTGCTCCTTACAGACTCGCACCCAACAAGATGAAAGAACTGCAAAGCCAAGTACAAGAACTTTTAGAGTGTGGTTTCATTCGACCAAGCACATTACCGTGGGGAGCTCCTGTTTTGTTTGTCAAGAAGAAAGATGGTACATTCAGGTTGTGTATCGACTACCGAGAGTTGGACAAACTTACCATCAAGAACCGCTACCCACTACCGAGAATCGACGACTTATTTGATCAACTACAAGGCTCGTCTGTTTATTCAAAGATTGACTTACATTCCGGGTATCATCAAATGCGGGTGAAAGAAGATGATATTCCAAAGACTGCTTTCAGAACACGTTACGGTCATTACGAGTTTATGGTCATGCCATTTGTTTTAACTAATGCACCAGCCGTGTTCATGGACCTTATGAACCGAGTGTGTGGACCATACCTTGACAAGTTTGTCATTGTTTTCATTGATGACATACTTATTTACTCAAAGAATGACCAAGAACACGGTGAACATTTGAGAAAGGTGTTAGAAGTATTGAGGATGGAAGAATTGTACGCTAAGTTTTCAAAGTGTGCATTTTGGTTGGAAGAAGTTCAATTCCGCGGTCACATAGTGAACAAAGAAGGTATTAAGTTGGATCCGGCAAAGATAGAAACTGTTGAAAAGTGGGAAACCCCGAAAACTCCGAAACACATACGCCAGTTTTTAGGACTAGCTGGTTACTACAAAAGGTTCATCCAAGACTTTTCCAGAATAGCAAAACCCTTGACTGCATTAACGCATAAAGGGAAGAAATTTGAATGGAAGGATGAACAAGAGAAAGCATTTCAGTTATTGAAGAAAAAGCTAACTACGGTACGGCACCTATATTGTCATTGCCTGGAGGGAATGATGATTTTGTGATTTATTGTGGCGCATCAAAGCAAGATCTCGGTTGTGTATTAATGCAACGAACGAAGGTGATTGCTTATGCGTCTAGACAATTGAAGATTCACGAACAAAATTATACGACGCATGATTTGGAATTAGGCGCGGTTGTTTTTGCATTAAAGACTTGGAGGTACTACTTATATGGGGTCAAAAGTATTATATATACCGACCACAAAAGTCTTCAACAAATATTTAATCAGAAACAACTGAATATGAGGCAGCGTAGGTGGATTGAATTGTTGAATGATTACGACTTTGAGATTCGTTACCACCCGGGGAAGGCAAATGTGGTAGCCGACGCCTTGAGCAGGAAGGACAGAGAACCTATTCGAGTAAAATCTATGAATATAATGATTCACAATAACCTTACTACTCAAATAAAGGAGGCGCAACAAGGAGTTTTAAAAGAGGGAAATTTAAAGGATGAAATACCCAAAGGATCGGAGAAGCATCTTAATATTCGGGAAGACCGAACCCGGTATAGGGCTGAAAGGATTTGGGTACCAAAATTTGGAGATATGAGAGAAATGGTACTTATAGAAGCTCATAAAACCAGATACTCAATACATCCTAGAACGGGGAAGATGTACAAGGATCTCAAGAAACATTTTTGGTGGCCGGGTATGAAAGCCGATGTTGCTATAAACGTAGGAGAATGTTTGACGTGTTCTAAGGTCAAAGCTGAGCATCAGAAACCATCAGGTCTACTTCAACAACCCGAAATTCCGGAATGGAAATGGGAAAACATTACCATGGATTTCATCACTAAATTGCCAAGGACTGCAAGTGGTTTTGATATTATTTGGGTAATAGTTGATTGTCTCACCAAATCAGCACACTTCCTGCCAATAAGAGAAGATGACAAGATGGAGAAGTTAGCATGACTGTATTTGAAGGAAGTCGTCTCCAGACATGGAATACCAATCTCTATTATCTCTGATAGGGATGGCAGATTTATTTCAAGATTCTGGCAGATATTACAGCAAGCATTAGGAACTCGTCTAGACATGAGTACTGCCTATCATCCACAAAATGATGGGCAGAGTGAAAGGATGATACAAACGCTTGAAGACATGCTACGAGCATGTGTTATTGATTTCAGAAACAGTTGGGATCGACATCTACCGTTAGCAGAATTTTCCTACAATAACAGCTACCATTCAAGCATTGAGATGGCGCCGTTTGAAGCACTTTATGGTAGAAAGTGCAGGTCTCCGATTTGTTGGAGTGAAGTGGGGGATAGACAGATTATGGGTCCGGAGATAAAACAAGAAACTACCGAGAAGATCATCCAAATTCAACAACGGTTGAAAACCGCCCAAAGTCGACAAAAGAGCTACACCGACATTAAAAGAAAAGATATAGAATTTGAAATTGGAGAGATGGTCATGCTTAAGGTTGCACCTTGGAAAGGTGTTGTTCGATTTGGTAAATGAGAGAAATTAAATCCAAGGTATATTGGACCATTCAAGATTATTGATCGTGTCGGACCAGTAGCTTACCGACTTGAGTTACCTCAACAACTCGCGGCTGTACATAACACTTTCCACGTCTCGAATTTAAAGAAATTTTTTGCTAAAGAAAATGTCACTATTCCGTTAGATGAAATCCAAATAAACCAAAAACCTCAATTCATCGAAGAACCCGTCGAAATAATGGATCGTGAGATTAAAAGACTTAAGCAAAACAAGATGTAGTGACCCGAACTTTTCCATGTTTATATATATTAATTGAGATTGATATTTACATGATTAAATATTTTCAACATGTTAAGCAATCAAACTTGTTAAGACTTGATTAATTGAAATATGTTTCATATAGACAATTGACCACCCAAGTTGACCGGTGATTCACGAACGTTAAAACTTGTAAAAACTATATGATGACATATATATGGATATATATATAATTAACATGATACTATGATAAGTAAACATATCATTAAGTATATTAACAATGAACTACATATGTAAAAACAAGGCTACTAACTTAATGATTTTTAAACGAGACATATATGTAACGATTATCGTTGTAAAGACATTTAATGTATATATATCATATTAAGAGATATTCATACATGATAATATCATGATAATTTAATAATTTAAAATCTCATTTGATATTATAAACATTGGGTTAATAACATCTAACAAGATCGTTAACCTAAAGGTTTCAAAACAACACTTACATGTAACGACTAACGATGACTTAACGACTCAGTTAAAATGTATATACATGTAGTGTTTTAATATGTATTTATACACTTTTGAAAGACTTCAATACACTTAACAAAATACTTCTACTTAACAAAAATGCTTACAATTACATCCTCGTTCAGTTTCATCAACAATTCTACTCGTATGCACCCGTATTCGTACTCGTACAATACACAGCTTTTAGATGTATGTACTATTGGTATATACACTCCAATGATCAGCTCTTAGCAGCCCATGTGAGTCACCTAACACATGTGGGAACCATCATTTGGCAACTAGCATGAAATATCTCATAAAATTACAAAAATATGAGTAATCATTCATGACTTATTTACATGAAAACAAAATTACATATCCTTTATATCTAATCCATACACCAACGAGCAAAAACACCTACAAACACTTTCATTCTTCAATTTTCTTCATCTAATTGATCTCTCTCAAGTTCTATCTTCAAGTTCTAAGTGTTCTTCATAAATTCTACAAGTTCTAGTTACATAAAATCAAGAATACTTTCAAGTTTGCTAGCTCACTTCCAATCTTGTAAGGTGATCATCCAACCTCAAGAAATATTTATTTCTTACAGTAGGTTATCATTCTAATACAAGGTAATAATCATATTCAAACTTTGGTTCAATTTCTATAACTATAACAATCTTATTTCAAGTGGTGATCTTACTTGAACTTGTTTTCGTGTCATGATTCTGCTTCAAGAACTTCGAGCCATCCAAGGATCCGTTGAAGCTAGATCCATTTTTCTCTTTTCCAGTAGGTTTATCCAAGGAACTTAAGGTAGTAATGATGTTCATAACATCATTCGATTCATACATATAAAGCTATCTTATTCGAAGGTTTAAACTTGTAATCACTAGAACATAGTTTAGTTAATTATAAACTTGTTCGTAAACAAAAGTTAATCCTTCTAACTTGACTTTTAAAATCAACTAAACACATGTTCTATATCTATATGATATGCTAACTTAATGATTTAAAACCTGGAAACACGAAAAACACCGTAAAACCGGATTTACGCCGTCGTAGTAACACCGCGAGCTGTTTTGGGTTAGTTAATTAAAAACTATGATAAACTTTGATTTAAAAGTTGTTATTCTGAGAAAATGATTTTTATTATGAACATGAAACTATATCCAAAAATTATGGTTAAACTCAAAGTGGAAGTATGTTTTCTAAAATGGTCATCTAGACGTCGTTCTTTCGACTGAAATGACTACCTTTACAAAAACGACTTGTAACTTATTTTTCCGACTATAAACCTATACTTTTTCTGTTTAGATTCATAAAATAGAGTTCAATATGAAACCATAGCAATTTGATTCACTCAAAACGGATTTAAAATGAAGAAGTTATGGGTAAAACAAGATTGGATAATTTTTCTCATTTTAGCTACGTGAAAATTGGTAACAAATCTATTCCAACCATAACTTAATCAACTTGTATTGTATATTATGTAATCTTGAGATACCATAGACACGTATACAATGTTTCGACCTATCATGTCGACACATCTATATATATTTCGGAACAACCATAGACACTCTATATGTGAATGTTGGAGTTAGCTATACAGGGTTGAGGTTGATTCCAAAATATATATAGTTTGAGTTGTGATCAATACTGAGATATGTATACACTGGGTCGTGGATTGATTCAAGATAATATTTATCGATTTATTTCTGTACATCTAACTGTGGATAACTAGTTGTAAGTTACTAACGAGGACAGCTGACTTAATAAACTTAAAACATCAAAATATATTAAAAGTGTTGTAAATATATTTTGAACATACTTTGATATATATGTATATATTGTTATAGGTTCGTGAATCAACAGTGGCCAAGTCTTACTTCTCGACGAAGTAAAAATCTGTGAAAGTGAGTTATAATCCCACTTTTAAAATCTAATATTTTTGGGATGAGAATACATGCAGGTTTTATAAATGATTTACAAAATAGACACAAGTATGTGAAACTACATTCTATGGTTGAATTATCGAAATCGAATATGCCCCTTTTTATTAAGTCTGGTAATCTAAGAATTAGGGAACAGACACCCTAATTGACGCGAATCCTAAAGATAGATCTATTGGGCCTAACAAACCCCATCCAAAGTACCGGATGCTTTAGTACTTCGAAATTTATATCATATCCGAAGGGTGTCCCGGAATGATGGGGATATTCTTATATATGCATCTTGTTAATGTCGGTTACCAGGTGTTCACCATATGAATGATTTTTATCTCTATGTATGGGATGTGTATTGAAATATGAAATCTTGTGGTCTATTGTTACGATTTGATATATATAGGTTAAACCTATAACTCACCAACATTTTTGTTGACATTTAAAGCATGTTTATTCTCAGGTAAATATTAAGAGCTTCCGCTGTTGCATACTAAAATAAGGACAAGATTTGGAGTCCATGTTTGTATGATATTGTGTAAAAACTGCATTCAAGAAACTGATTTCGATGTAACATATTTGTATTGTAAACCATTATGTAATGGTCGTGTATAAACAGGATATTTTAGATTATCATTATTTGATAATCTACGTAAAGCTTTTTAAACCTTTATTTATGAAATAAAGGTTATGGTTTGTTTTAAAATGAATGCAGTCTTTGAAAAACGTCTCATATAGAGGTCAAAACCTCGCAACGAAATCAATTAATATGGAACGTTTTTAATCAATAAGAACGGGACATTTCACAAGATACCAATTGTTAAGGTTCGATGGAATGATCGTAGAGGACCCGAGTTCACCTGGGAACGAGAAGATCAGATGAAGAAGAAATACCCGCATTTATTTCCAGAAGATACGTCAACACCTCCAACTGCTTAAAATTTCGGGACGAAATTTATTTAACGGGTAGGTACTGTAGTGACCCGAACTTTTCCATGTTTATATATATATTAAATGAAATTGTTATTTACATGATTAACACATGTGGGAACTATCATTTGGCAACTAGCATGAAATATCTCATAAAATTACAAAAATATGAGTAATCATTCATGACTTATTTACATGAAAATAAAATTACATATCCTTTATATCTAATCCATACACCAACGACCAAAAACACCTACAAACACTTTCATTCTTCAATTTTCTTCATCTAATTGATCTCTCTCAAGTTCCATCTTCAAGTTCTAAGTGTTCTTCATAAATTCTACAAGTTCTAGTTTCATAAAATCAAGAATACTTCCAAGTTTGCTAGCTTACTTCCAATCTTGTAGAATGATCATCCAACCTCAAGAAATCTTTCTTATTTACAGTAAGATATCTTTCTAATACAAGGTAATACTCATATTCAAACTTTGATTCAATTTCTATAACTATAATAATCTTATTTCGAGTGAAAATCTTACTTGAACTGTTTTCGTGTCATGATTCTGCTTCAAGAACTTTCAAGCCATCCAAGGATCCTTTGAAGCTAGTTCCATTTTTCTCATTTCCAGTAGCTTTATCCAGAAAACTTGAGGTAGTAATGATGTTCATAACATCATTCGATTCATACATATAAAGCTATCTTATTCGAAGGTTTAAACTTGTAATCACTAGAACATAGTTTAGTTAATTCTAAACTTGTTCGCAAACAAAAGTTAATCCTTCTAACTTGCCTTTTAAAATCAAATAAACACATATTATATATCTATATGATATGCTAACTTAATGATTTAAAACTTGGAAACACGAAACACACCGTAAAACCGGATTTACGCCGTCGTAGTAACACCGCGGGCTGTTTTGGGTTAGTTAATTAAAAACTATGATAAACTTTGATTTAAAAGTTGTTCTTCTAGGAAAATGATTTTTCTTATGAACATGAAACTATATCCAAAAATCATGGTTAAACTCAAAGTGGAAGTATGTTTTTCAAAATGGTCATCAAGACGTCGTTCTTTCGACTGAAATGACTACCTCATACAAAAACGACTTGTAACTTATATTTCTGAATATAAACCAATACTTTTTCTGTTTAGATTCATAAAATAGAGTTCAATATGAAACCATAGCAATTTGATTCACTCAAAACGGATTTAAAACGAAGAGGTTATGGGTAAAACAAGATTGGATAATTTTTCTTGTTGTAGCTACGTGAAAATTGGTAACAAATCTATATTAATCATATCCTAGCTAACTTATATTGTATTATACATGTATTCTAATATATTATGTAATCTTGGGATACCATAGACACGTATGCAAATGTTTTGACATATCATATCGAACCATGTGTATATATTATTTGGAACAACCATAGACACTCTATATGCAGTAATGTGGGAGTTAGCTATACAGGGTTGAGGTCGATTCCAAAAATATATATACTTTGAGTTGTGATCTAGCCTGAGACGTGTATACACTGGGTGGTGGATTGATTCAAGATAATATATATCAATTTTTTCTGTACATCTAACTTTGGACAACTAGTTGTAGGTTACTAACGAGGACAGCTGACTTAATGAACTTAAAATATCAAAATGTATTAAAAATGTTGTAAATATATTTTGAACATACTTTGATATATATGTACATATTTGTTATAGGTTCGTGAATCGACCAGTGGCCAAGTCTTACTTCCCGACGAAGTAAAAATCTGTGAAAGTGAGTTATAGTCCCACTTTTAAAATCTAATATTTTTGGGATGAGAATACATGCAGGTTTTATAAATGATTTACAAAATAGACACAAGTACGTGAAACTACATTCTATGGTTGAATTATCGAAATCGAATATGCCCCTTTTTATTAAGTCTGGTAATCTAAGAATTAGGGAACAGACATCCTAATTGACACGAATCCTAAAGATAGATCTATCGGGCCCAACAAGCCTCATCCAAAGTACCGGATGCTTTAGTACTTCGAAATTTATATCATGTCCGAAGGAGGATCCCGGAATGATGGGGATATTCTTATATATGCATCTTGTTAATGTCGGTTATCAGGTGTTCACCATATGAATAATTTTTATATCTATGTATGGGATGTATATTGAAATATGAAATCTTGTGGTCTATTGTTACGATATTATATATATAGGTTAAACCTATAACTCACCAACATTTTTTTGTTGACGTTTTAAGCATGTTTATTCTCAGGTGATTATTAAGAGCTTCCGCTGTCGCATACTTAAATAAGGACAAGATTTGGAGTCCATGCTTGTATGATATTGTGTAAAAACTGCATTCAAGAAACTTATTTCGTTGTAACATATTTGTATTGTAAACCATTATGTAATAGTCGTGTGTAAACAGGATATTTTAGATTATCATTATTTGATAATCTACGTAAAGCTTTTTAAACCTTTATTGATGAAATAAAGGTTATGGTTTATTTTAAAATGAATGCAGTCTTTGAAAAACGTCTCATATAGAGGTCAAAACCTCGCAACGAAATCAATTAATATGGAACGTTTTTAATCAATAAGAACGGGACATTTCAGTGTTCACCATATGAATGATTATTTTTGTCTCTATGCATGGGACGTATATTTATGAGAACTGGAAATGAAATTCTTGTGGTCTATTAAAATGATGGAAATAAATGAGTATGATAAACTAATGAACTCACCAACCTTTTGATTGACACTTTAAAGCATGTTTATTCTCAGGTGTTAAAGAAATCTTCCGCTGTGCATTTGCTCATTTTAAAGATATTACTTGGAGTCTTTCATAGCATATTTCGAAGAACGTTGCATTCGAGTCATTGAGTTCATCAAAGATTATTATTAAATCAATTTATAGTTGGAGAGTGGATATTATGAAATGGTATGCATGCCTGTCAATTTATCGATGTAAAGAAAGATTGTCTTTTAAAAACGAATGAAATGTTTGTAAAATGTATCATATAGAGGTCAAATACCTCGCAATGTAATCAACTATTGTGAATCGTTTATAATGTATATGAACGGGTCCTTTTAGTTGGTATCAGAGCGGTGGTCTTAGCGAACCAGGTCTGCATTAGTGTGTCTAACTGATAAGTCGATAGGATGCATTAGTGAGTCTGGACTTCGACCGTGTCTGCATGTCAAAAGTTTTGCTTATCATTTTGTGTCGAAAATTAACTAATTATCATCCTCAGGAAATTACCTGCTTATCATTTTTAGTCTAAGACACGTCTTGCTGCATTGATTGCATGAATAGTGTATAGACAAAAATTCATATCTTAGCATATCTGCTAAATCATATCTTATCGTATCTATTACTTTAAACTTTTCCTGACATATCCTGCAAAGTCCTCTGTAATCTACGAAATCTTTTGATCTATATATATATATATATATATATATATATATATATATATATATATATATATATATATATATATATATATATATATATATATATATATATATATATATATATATATATATATATATATATATATATGTATTCTATGTAATTAGAATATCATCCGTTAGCCAAAATCATATCATATCGAAAAAAAATCCTTTATCCAATCGTACGAAATGGAATTCGTCATCAGTTCAAGTCACTCAGATTCCAAAATGGAATCCCATTCAAGCTCCGAAAGCAGTGTGACCGGAATAGATCAACCAATCAGTCATCACCTATTCTGGATGAATTGGGGATGGGTTCGTAGCCTCCTCAATCATTGGAGACAAGAAGAAGGTGATCCCTTCCATCCACCACATTGCCCTCTTGACGAAGAACCTGAAGCACTTACCGGTGAACCTGTCCGAAACACCATGTTCTCGCTCATTTTCAGAGTATCTCGTCATGATTATATATTACATCAAATTTTAGATTTTATTTATCCTCTTGTCCGAACGGACAATCACCCCGGTGTAATAGAAGAAGTCAATGAGCTTCGCGCCCGGGTAGTGGCTTTGGAGAATATGGTGCAGAGATTACAAACATCAGCAGCAGCATTAGCAGCATAACCAGTACCACCATCATCAACACCAACAGTACCATTACCACCTCCAACCACAACCGCGTCGTAAACCTCAACTTGAGCATCATCGTCATACGCACCATAGATACCAAGGAGTACCAACAACAATAACTGACGAAGTATTAATTCACAACTTCATTGGAGAAACATTCCGCGGCGATTATGTAATCTCTAAAGTCTTAGAGATTATCTAATCTAGCCCTAACCATAAATCAGTTAAGCAAACCAAAATGATAGAAGGAAGAGTAGAAACCCTGACAAAAATGGTGTGTGATTAACAAGCTAAACTTGCTTTACCAACAGCATCAACAGTACCGTCAGCGTTACCAGCATCGTCAGTACAGTCAACATCCGAATCAACAACACCGATAACATCACAAACTCCGTCAGTTCAAGAATTAATGTGGACATCATTACGAATCAATAACGTGTATATTGTATCAACGAGTTATGAAGAATTAACTCATTCCCTCTGAAGAAATTATATGTATATTATATATATATATATGTATATTATATATATATATATATATATATATATATATATATATATATATATATATATATATATATATATATATATATATATATATATATATATATTTTGAAATAAATCTTTCCGTGCTAAGCTATTGTGTGTGAATCTTAACTACTCTGTTAATTCATATTACAAATATGCAATAATGTACGTCCTTCTGCCGCAAGTTAACCAACGTTAACTACAATTTCTGTCGCAATTCAACAAATTCCAATTCATAATGAATCAAGTATATATTTGATTTTACACTTTCATCATCGATGTACCCGAAACTTTTTAGATAACATCATTCGTACTTTTCAAAATTCACAAGAATTCCACGAACCGAACATCATACATCAACAAATAACGAAGTATTGATTCATAATTTCAATGTCATTAAAGAAATACTGCGTAAAAGTTATGTTCTTTTTAAAGCCTTTAGGGATTATTCAATTCTAGTTTCAACCGTAAATCAAATGAGTTTAATTTAACATTAACTCATTAAATCTATGTTACATCTGAAGAAAATATACATATATATATATATATATATATATATATATATATATATATATATATATATATATATATATATATATATATATATATATATATATATATATATATATATATTTTCATAAAGACTGTAATAAAATTCTTTTGTACAAAATATTAATTGTTAAATTTTTTTTTAACGGGTAGGTAATACCCGAGAAATATATAAATTCACAAATAATATGTTACATTCTTCGAATCTGATTCAGCATATCATCCATTATACTCCCTACTTTCACAACAATATACATTCTTTTATAGAAATCAAAACAACCATACTCATTCAAAATTTAATTACATATTCTGATTTTGAAAACTCAAAATTCAACTCTAGATATGACCAAAATCATCACTCTTAGATCCTTACATCTTTCACAAGCTATATTTTGACTTCAAAACTGTGTTAGAACATCAAATGTATGTTAACGATTACAATCTGTGTTCAAACCCTTCAAAAATTTCTGAAGACACTTCAAATGATGAGCAATCGAGATGATGATCCAACCACATGTTACCCACAGTTATGTACCCAAAAAACTCTTGAAACCAAAGTAAAAGTTTAAACAACGTATCCGCGTCAGATTCTTTGGCATTTATTAGCAAAAATAACTTTGCGACTCCTATTCAAAGTAGCCAGTTTTGTCACAGCTCCAGCAAGTCAACTTCGACTTTTCAGTCAGACTAACCTTATTATAACCTTGAGATATACACCATCGTTACCAGGGAAACTTTTACATTCCACCACATTATTAGCAGATGTACCAGCAACTTCATTACCCTTTGACTTTAGCCTCTCCAAAAAGTCATTATAATTATTTATTGAAATCCCATCATTTACTCATTCGCATCTTGTAATGAGAATTGCCATACGAATCATTGGGAATTAGCAATCAGTATTTTGAAATCTCGCAGCATGTCTACGCCAACAGTTATATGTGTATATATAACGTCTATCTTCTGGACTTAATTTGAATGTGAAGTTTCTGAAAAACACTCCAAACTACGAATTGGTTCTCCGAAAATGGAAAAAATGCCGATGAAGCAGCAAAAACTATAAACGACTTTAAACGGTAAAAGCTGGATGATAATGATGAAGTGTGCTGGCAATGCGCAGAAAAAGAGAACTTTTGGAACTGGAAAACGGATTGAGCAAAGAGGAAGGAGGCTGTGGACAAATTACAAAGACTGAACCTGACTTCAAAGGATCCAAATGATTCAGTACCTGCTGAAGTCATTAATGAATACCTTGCTCCTGACTCTAAACCCCTGAGGACAATATTCTTCATCATCCTCTAATATTAGAAATTCTAAAATATCATCATATCTTTCATTATAAATATCCTCCATATTTCTGAAGATATTTTCTTAATTTTTCTTATTTGAAATCATTTACCTCTTCGCGCTATCTGTATTACATCATAAAAGAAACTATTTTAGTTTTTAAATTCTGAAACATTCAAGTTTAAAATAGGAATATTTTGAAGTAGTGTTGGGAACTGAAGCATGAATTAGTATAATATAATGACACTTGATCAACGTGATTATATCACAGTAAGTCATGCTGAGTTTCTAAATGGAACGTGATGATTCACAGATCATAACATCATCATGTGCCATGTTATACGACTCTTGTATTCTATTTAACCTCTAAAATATCAAGAAAATATTTCTTGATGATTCGGCCTTTTCCAAGGTATTCTAGTAATTTGACAAGTCAAGATCGTGCCATCACAATTTCCTTCCTAGAACATTAACAATGTTCATTCCGAAATTCATATCTGTGAATTCTGGACCATTACAAGCGGTGCTTAATCGTAAGAAGAAGAAACGAAAGGACAAAACTCCAAAATAGAAAGTGGGGTATAAATTGCAGCAAATAAAAGAGAGCATTAACTGTGAATGATAATGATTATAGAAGATAGAAGCAGAGACTTTCAAATATAAGGGAACATATAAAGCCCAACGATAAACCAGAAATTATAAACCATATATATCAATGCATATATCAATATAAAGACACGGGAGAACTAGAAACACTATAAACCCAAGAGTATAGTAGAAGTAAATAGATTCTTCTGGCGGTAAATGAAAAAGAAGAATGACCGATATGAAAGTTAGAAGTATATCGATAATCAGAACTGGATGGAGCATATTGATGAATACTTTAAAATATGAGTTGAGGGGGAAAGAATAGAAGGTGATGAAACATGACTAGGAACTTAGAAATTAACAGATTTAACTCACACAATGGCGGAATAAGTGAATCAAACCCTCTAGTGAATAGGTTAAGTTTTTTTTTTGATTAATTTAGTCAAACCACAACTAAATCAAGTGTGATTAGATCAACACCTAGAGCTATTATTCACCACCTGGGTGATTTGGACTGAGAGAGAATCGGATGAGCTCACTAGATTTGAGTGTGTGTAACAAATGAGAGGCTTAACCTAAAATGAAGAACATAAGACTTTATATACCCCTGCTGTTG
Organism: Rutidosis leptorrhynchoides; assembly: GCF_046630445.1. NCBI lineage: Eukaryota > Viridiplantae > Streptophyta > Magnoliopsida > Asterales > Asteraceae > Rutidosis > Rutidosis leptorrhynchoides. The sequence goes on along the minus strand of NC_092343.1, from coordinate 336,515,072 downwards.
ACTCACCCATACGATTCATTCATCACACGTACGAGTTGGCTTCATCAGCCGTACGGGTGATCACTCACTCGTGTCTTCCCATTTAGGTTGTAATTGTGACTTAGCTCAGCATCAACCGTGCGTATGAGCCTGTCAGCCGTACTAGTGAGGCTTCACTCGTATGTCTGACTAAGTCTAACATAGTCAAACATCTAAATCTCGTTCCTGCAGTTCCTGTAACCACATACAAACACAGATAGGATAATAACAAGCAATCATGGTGGCCTGTAAACTGTTGTACCTGCAATGGACGTGGGTAGATGTCTAGGGACTTGCATAAAATGCATCAACAGAAGTTGTGAGTTGTAAGGAAATGAAGGAGGTGAATTTATAAGAAAATCTATGACAGAACAATTAAAATGGACGATCGCATTTACAGCAGATCCTAATTCCCTTGATTACCGGAGAGTCAAATCTTATTAAGAAGATTTTCTTCAAATCCCTTGAAATATGGGAATCAATCATATCTACGTCAAATGATAAGATGAATCTACACATACGCATTTCACTCTTCTATGTTAGCTTCATTCGTACTCTTCATATAAATGGATTGTTTATCCAAATTATTCGCTGATGATAAAACTCTAATTTTCAGCCCGTATGCATCATGAAAACATACTTATTATCATTCACGACCTTTCCACTCAAATTTCGGGACGAAATTTCTTTAACGGGTAGGTACTGTGACAACCCGGAAATTTCCAAACAAATTTAAACTTTAATCTTTATATGTTTCCGACACGATAAGCAATATTTGTTAAGTTAAATTTCAAGAATTTTAAACTATGTTCATACATTCATTCAACCTCGACCAAGTTCCAACGATTCACGAACCATTAAACGAATATGATTATATATGTATATGTGTATATATATTATAACTTGAAACGTAAACAAAATATTAGATTAAATACTTTATATGATTGTATCTGTTTCAAAATGTTTATCAATGGAATTAGAAGATAAGATCAAATGATTGAATTATCAGATATATTGAATTATTATTACAAGTCTCTGTTGAAAGGCCCACGTTGATTTGAGAAATCTTTCCATTTTAACAATATTCAGAAAATGGTAAAGTGATTTTTAAATAAGAACAAATTGTCAATCATTGAGAACTAGACAAAGGATAGTGGAAGATTGAATCTCATAAAGACTCGATTGATCTATTTAGTTTCAAACGTACAAAAACGTTTTCAGTTTAAAAAGAACTTTATTATTAAAACGTATATAACTTTTATAAATATCTAGAACCACTTTTGACAACTCATTACTTAAATAGTATGATAAAGATAACGATATTTATATTTTATTTTATTAAATATATATAACGATTTAAATTAATACTATATATATTTATACGCGTATTATACGTACATAGTTTTATACTTTTATTATACTTAAACTTTACCTTTACTTTATTTTTACTTTACTTTAACTTTAATAATTCACTTTAATAATTCATACTTTAATAATTCACTTTAATAATTCATACTTTAATAAATCACTTTAATAATTTATACTTTAATAATTCACTTTAATAATTCATACTTTAATAATTCAAAAATCTATTATAAATAGAATTCAATAGGTTTCATTATTTCATAGAAACTTGAAAATATTTTTCTCTAAACTCTCTCAATCGATTTACATATATATATATATTTACTCCGTATTATTTCAAGATATTATTAGTATACATAAAATATTACGACGGAGTGCTGTCCGAGTGATTTCGAAATTGTTTTTCGAGTGGAATAGGATTAAGGAAATTATGGGTTATAGCTATGGAGGTGATTGAGTATGGTTCATGGGTATGCTCGTGAGGTCAATATAGTGTTTATCATTTCCGTTGCGTCTACCTACCTTTCCTGCAATATTGAATCTCAATATTGATACGGGAGTACTCATAATTTAACTTTTACATACTAATAGTGTATCCCTGACTAGTGCTCGAGTATTTAGGATTATGCATGCTTGTACTTTTGATATTGCCCTTAGACAGGTTAGGTTGAATCTTGAATTAGTTACACTTGCGGTTGAGATAAGGTATAAGATATGCATGTCCTTGGAAAGCTAGCGAAAAATTAAGAACTTTTCCTTTAGATATCGAATGGTTTCGATGAACGGATTAGAAGTTATAATCAATTGAATTTTCGATATTTTTATTAAAAATGATTATTATTATCATCGTTTTTATCGTCGTTCTAGTTCTATCTTATTATTATCATTATTATTATCTTTATCAATAAAAGGGATTTATCATTAAAAATTGTTATTTTTTATTATTATTACTATCGTTATTATCGTTAAAGTTATAATTAGTATTATTATTATTATCCAATTATTATTATTATTATTATTATTATTATTATTATTATTATTATTATTGGTATTATTATTATTATTATCATTATTAATATATATATCATTATTTAAAAATGGTTATTGTTATTGTTATTATTATTATTACTATATTATCATTAAGATAATTATTAGTATTATTGTTAATAATGTTATAGTAACTATCATTATTAATATTAGTGTAATTAAAACAAATATTTGTAACACCTAATTATTTTGATTACTATTATTATCATTATTATGAACACGATATAAAAGACGATTAAAAGCTATTAAACGAAACGATTAGGAAATAATGGGAAAGAGTATCATGATGAAATTAAAATATTATAAGATATTGATTTAGATAAAATTATCGTTCTTATTATTTTTATCGTTACTATTATTATTAAAAGTATCGTTAGTATTAAAACTATCATTTTAATAAAAATTATCATTTTAATAGAAATGTCATTGTTACTATAAAATATCATTGTTACTATTATTATTTTAAATAGAATTATTATTTTAAAATAATATTAAAAATTATCGTAAATATTAAAGTTATCATAATTAGAATTATCGTTTTATCATAATGTCATCTTAGTAATTATAAATATTGATATTTTTATAATAATAATTATTATTACAAAATAATACAACTTTTACTTACTATCATTATAGATATTATTTTATCAAATAAATATGTGATACAAACATATTTTACTACGTGTAATAACTTACTTTAATAATACCTATCATATTATCTTTATGATATTAAATGAATCCTATAAATTTTATTACTTAATATATATAAAAAAGTATATTTTATTATATAAATTTAATATAAAATTTTATTTATTAATAAATAAATTATATTATTTACTCTAATAAATCTTTTAAAAATATTTAAAAATATAAAACGACGATATTTAAACTATATATTAATCATGTATAGATTTTTGGAAATTATTTTGAGTCAAATTTACTTTTGTTGACGTTTGCATATTAGTCTCGAGCATTAGGATTGTGGTACACTATGACTTGACCTAATTTGTTAGACAAATATTGACCAACACATAAATATATATAATTAATTTAGGTTCGTGAATTCGAGGCCAACCTTGCACTTGTTCAATGACGTTATATGTATTTTTACTACGAAATACAGTATGGTGAGTTTCATTTGCCTTTTTACCCTTTATATTTTTGGGACTGAGAATACATGCGCTTTTATAAATGTTTGACGAAATAGACACAAGTAATTGAAACTACATTCTATGGTTGAATTATCGAAATCGAATATGCCCCTTTTTATTAAAGTCTGGTAATCTAAGAATTAGGGAACAGACACCCTAATTGACGCGAATCCTAAAGATAGATCTGTTGGGCCTAACAAACCCCATCCAAAGTACCGGATGCTTTAGTACTTCGAAATTTACATCATGTCCGAAGGAGGATCCCGGAATGATAGGGGATATTCTTATATGTATCTAGTTAATGTCGGTTACCAGGTGTTCACCATATGAATGATTATTTTTGTCTCTATGTATGGGACGTATATTTATGAGAACTGAAAATGAAATTCTTGTGGTCTATTAAAATGATGGAAATAAATGATTATGATAAACTAATGAACTCACCAACCTTTTAGTTGACACTTTAAAGCATGTTTATTCTCGGGTGTTAAAGAAATCTTCCGCTGTGCATTTGCTCATTTTAAAGATATTACTTGGAGTCTTTCATAGCATATTTCGAAGAACGTTGCATTCGAGTCATTGAGTTCATCAAAGATTATTATTAAATCAATTTATAATTGGATAGTGGATATTATGAAATGGTATGCATGCCTGTCAATTTTCGATGTAAAGAAAGATTGTCTTTACTTGTGTCTATTTCGTCAAACATTTATAAAAGCGCATGTATTCTCAGTCCCAAAAATATAAAGGGTAAAAAGGCAAATGAAACTCACCATACTGTATTTCGTAGTAAAAATACATATAACGTCATTGAACAAGTGCAAGGTTGGCCTCGGATTCATGAACCTAAATTAATTATATATATTTATGTGTTGGTCAATATTTGTCTAACAAATTAGGTCAAGTCATAGTGTACCACAATCCTAATGCTCGAGACTAATATGCAAAAGTCAACAAAAGTAAATTTGACTCAAAATAAATTCCAAAAATCTATACATGATTAATATATAGTTTAAATATCGTCGTTTTATATTTTTAAATATTTTTAAAAGATTTATTAGAGTAAATAATATAATTTATTTATTAATAAATAAAATTTTATATTAAATTTATATAATTGAATATACTTTTATATATATTAAGTAATAAAATTTATAGGGTTCATTTAATATCATAAAGATAATATAATAGGTATTATTAAAGTAAGTTATTACACGTAGTAAAATATGTTTGTATCACATATTTATTTGATAAAATAATATCTATAATGATAGTAAGTAAAAGTTGTATTATTTTGTAATAATAATTATTATTATAAAAATATCATTATTTATAATTACTAAGATGACATTATGATAAAACGATAATTCTAATTATGATAACTTTAATTTTACGATAATTTTTAATATTATCTTTAAAATAATAATTCAATTTAAAATAATAATAATAATAATGATATTTTATAGTAACAATGATATTTCTATTAAAATGATAATTTTTGTTAAAATGATAGTTTTAATACTAACGATACTTTTAATAATAATAGTAATGATAAAAATAATAAGAACGACAATTTTATCTAAATCAATATCTTATAATATTTTAATTTCACCATGATACTCTTACCCATTATTTCCTAATCGTTTCGTTTAATAGCTTTTAATCGTATTTTATATCATGTTCATAATAATGATAATAATAGTAATCAAAATAATTAGGTGTTACAAATATTTGTTTTAATTACACTAATATTAATAATGATAGTTACTATAACATTATTAACGATAATACTAACAATTATCTTAATGATAATATATTAATAATAATAATAATAACAATAACAATAACCATTTTTAAATAATGATATATATATTAATAATGATAATAATAATAATAATACCAATAATAATAATAATAATTGGATAATAATAATAATACTAATTATAACTTTAATGATAATAACGATAGTAATAATAAAAAAAATAACAATTTTTAATGATAAATCTCTTTTATTGATAAAGATAATAATAATGATAATAATAAGATAAAACTAGAACGACGATAAAAACGACGATAATAATAATCATTTTTATTAAAAATATCGGAAATTCAATTGATTATAACTTCTAATCCGTTCATCGAAACCATTCGATATATAATGGAAAAGTTCTTAATTTTTCGCTAGCTTTCCAAGGACATGCATATCTTATACCTTATCTCAACCGCAAGTGTAACTAATTCAAGATTCAACCTAACCTGTCTAAGGGCAATATCAAAAGTACAAGCATGCATAATCCTAAATACTCGAGCACTAGTCAGGGATACACTATTAGTATTTAAAAGTTAAATTATGAGTACTCACGTATCAATATTGAGATTCAATATTGCAGGAAAGGTACGTAGACGCAACGAAAATGATAAACACTATATTGACCTCATGAGCATACCCATGAACCATACTCAATCACCTCCATAGCTATAACCCATAATTTCCTTAATCCTATTCCACTCGAAAAACAATTTCGAAATCACTCGGACAGCACTCCGTCGTAATATTTTATGTATACTAATAATATCTTGAAATAATACGGAGTAAATATATATATGTAAATCAATTGAGAGAGTTTAGAGAAAAATATTTTCAAGTTTCTATGAAATAATGAAACCTATTGAATTCTATTTATAATAGATTTTTGAATTATAAAAGTGAATTATTAAACTATGAATTATTAAAGTGAATTATTAAAGTATGAATTATTAAAGTGAATTATTAAAGTATGAATTATTAAAGTGAATTATTAAAGTATGAATTATTAAAGTGAATTATTAAAGTTAAAGTAAAGTAAAAATAAAGTAAAGGTAAAGTTTAAGTATAGTAAAAGTATAAAACTATGTACGTATAATACGCGTATAAATATATATAATATTAATTTAAATCGTTATATATATTTAATAAAATAAAATATAAATATCGTTATCTTTATCATACTAGTTAAGTAATGAGTTGTCAAAAGTGGTTCTAGATATTTATAAAAGTTATATACGTTTTAATAATAAAGTTCTTTTTAAACTGAAAACGTTTTTGTACGTTTGAAACTAAATAGATCAATCGAGTCTTTATGAGATTCAATCTTCCACTATCCTTTGTCTAGTTCTTAATGATTGATAATTTGTTCTTATTTAAAAATCACTTTACCATTTTCCGAATATTGTTAAAATGGAAAGATTTCTCAAATCAGCGTGGGCCTTTCAACAGAGACTTGTAATAATAATTCAATATATCTGATAATTCAATCATTTGATCTTATCTTCTAATTCCATTGATAAACATTTTGAAACAGATACAATCATATAAAGTATTTAATCTAATATTTTGTTTACGTTTCAAGTTATAATATATATACACATATACATATATAATCATATTCGTTTAATGGTTCGTGAATCGTTAGAACTTGGTCGAGGTTGAATGAATGTATGAACATAGTTTAAAATTCTTGAAATTTAACTTAACAAATATTGCTTATCGTGTCAGAAACATATAAAGATTAAAGTTTAAATTTGTTTGGAAATTTTTGGGTTGTCACAGTACCTACCCGTTAAAGAAATTTCATCCCAAAATTTGAGTGGAAAGGTCGTGAATGATAATAAGTATGTTTTCATGATGCATACGGGCTGAAAATTAGAGTTTTATCATCAGCGAATAATTTGGATAAACAATCCATTTATATGAAGAGTACGAATGAAGCTAACATAGAAGAGTGAAATGTGTAAGTGTAGATTCATCTTATCATTTGACGTAGATATGATTGATTCCCAGATTTCAAGGGATTTGAAGAAAATCTTCTTAATAAGATTTGACTCTCTGGTAATCAAGGGAATTAGGATCCGCTTTAAATGCGATCGTCCATTTTAATTGTTCTGTCATAGATTTTCTTATAAATTCACCTCCTTCGTTTCCTTACAACTCACACCTTCTGTTGATGCATTTTATGCAAGTCCCTAGACATCTACCCACGTCCTTTGCAGGTACAACAGTTTACAGGCCACCATGATTGCTTGTTATTATCCTATCCGTGTTTGTATGTGGTTACAGGAACTGCAGAAACGAGATTTAGATGTTTGACTATGTTAGACTTAGTCAGACATACGAGTGAAGCCTCACTAGTACGGCTGACAGGCTCATACGTACGGTTGATGCTGAGCTAAGTCACAATTACAACCTAAATGGGAAGACACGATTGAGTGATCACCCGTACGGCTGATGAAGCCAACTCGTACGTATGATGAATGAATCGTATGGGTGAGTCAACAGCAGGGGTATATAAAGTTTTATGTTCTTCATTTTAGGTTAAGCCTCTCATTTGTTACCCAGGTGGTGAATAATAGCTCTAGGTGTTGATCTAATCACACTTGATTTAGTTGTGGTTTGACTAAATTAATCAAAAAAAAACTTAACCTATTCACTAGAGGGTTTGATTCACTTATTCCGCCATTGTGTGAGTTAAATCTGTTGATTTCTAAGTTCCTAGTCATGTTTCATCACCTTCTATTCTTTCCCCTTCAACTCATATTTTAAAGTATTCATCAATATGTTCCATCCAGTTCTGATTCTCGATATACTTCTAACTTTCATATCGGTAATTCTTCTTTTTCATCTACCGCCGGAAGAATCTATTTACTTCTACTATACTCTTGGGTTTATAGTGTTTCTAGTTCTCCCGTGTCTTTATATTGCTATATGCATCGATATATATGGTTTATAATTTCTGGTTTATCGTTGGGCTTTATATGTTCCCTTATATTTCAAAGTCTCTACTTCTATCTTCTATAATCATTATGATTCACAGTTAATGCTTTCTTTTATTTGATGCAATTTATACCCCAATTTCTATTTCGGAATTTTGTCCTTTCGTTTCTTCTTCTTGCGATTAAGCACCGCTTGTAATGGTCTAGAATTCACAGATATGAATTTCGGAATGAACATTGTTAATGTTCTAGGAAGGAAATTGTGATGGCACGATCTTGACTTGTCAAATTACTAGAATACCTTAGAAAAGGCCGAATCATCAAGAAATATTTTCTTGATATTTTAGAGGTTAAATAGAATACAAGAGTCGTATAACATGGCTCATGATGATGTTATGATCTGTGAATCATCACGTTCTATTTAGAAACTCAGCATGACTTACTGTAATATAATCACGTTGATCAAGTGTCATTATATTATACTAATTCATGCTTCAGTTTCCAACACTACTTCAAAATATTCCTATTTTAAACTTGAATGTTTCAGAATTTAGAAACTAAAATAGTTTCTTTTATGATGTAATACAGATAGCGCGAAGAGGTAAATGATTTCAAATAAGAAAAATTAAGAAAATATCTTCAGAAATATGTAGGATATTTATAATGAAAGATATGATGATATTTTAGAATTTCTAATATTAGATGATGATGAAGAATATTGTCCGCAAGGGTTTAGAGTCAGGAGCAAGGTATTCGTTAATGACTTCAGCAGGTACTAAATTATTTGGATCCTTTGAAGTCAGGTTCAGTCTTTGTAATTTGTCCACAGCGTTTTCCAGTTCCAAAACTTCTCTTTTTCTGCGCTTTGCCAGCACACTTCATCATTATCATCCATCTTTTATCGTTTAAAGTCGTTTATAGTTTTTGCTGCTTCATCAGCATTTTTTTTCCATTTTCGGAGAACCAATTCGTAGTTCAGAGTGTTATTCAGAAACTTCACATTCAAATTAAATCCAGAAGATAGACGTTATATATACACATATAACTGTTGGTGTAGACATGCTGCGAGATTTCAAAATACTGATTGCTAATTCCCAATGATTCGTATGGCAATTCTCATTACAAGATGCGAATGAGTAAATGATGGGGTTTCAATAAATAATTATAATGACTTTTTGGAGAGGCTAAAGTCAAAGGGTAATGAAGTTGTTGGTACATCTGCTAATAATGTGGTGGAATGTAAAAGGTTCCCTGGTAACGATGGTGTATATCTCAAGGTTATAATAAGGTTAGTCTGACTGAAAAGTCGAAGTTGACTTGCTGGAGCTGTGACAAAACTGGCTACTTTGAATAGGAGTCGCAAAGTTATTTTTGCTAATAAATGCCAAAGAATCTGACGCAGATACGTTGTTTAAACTTTTACTTTGGTTTCAAGAGTTTTTCGGGTACATAACTGTGGGTAACATGTGGTTGGATCATCATTTCGATTGCTCATCATTTGAAGTGTCTTCAGAAATTTTCGAAGGTTTTGAACACAGATTGTAATCGTTAACATACATTTGATGTTCTAACACAGTTTTGAAGTCAAAATATAGCTTGTGAAAGATGTAAGGATCTAAGAGTGATGATTTTGGTCATATCTCGAGTTGAATTTTGAGATTTCAAAATCAGAATATGTAATTAAATTTTGAATGAGTATGGTTGTTTTTGATTTCTATAAAAGAATGTATATTGTTGTGAAAGTAGGGAGTATAATGGGTGATTTGCTGAATCAGATTCGAAGAATGTAACATATTATTTGTGAATTTATATATCTCTCGGGTATTACCTACCCGTTAAAAAAAATTTCACAATTAATATTTTGTACAAAAGAATTTTATTACAGTCCTTATGAAAATATATATATATATATGTATATTTTCTTCAGATGTAACATAGATTTAATGAGTTAATGTTAAATTAAACTCATTTGATTTACGGTTGAAACTAGAATTGAATAATCCCTAAAGGCTTTAAAAAGTACATAACTTTTACGCAGTATTTCTTTAATGACATTGAAATTATGAATCAATACTTCGTTATTTGTTGATGTATGATGTTCGGTTCGAGGAATTCTTGTGAATTTTGCAAAGTACGAATGATGTTATCTGAAAAGTTTCGGGTACATCGATGATGAAAGTGTAAAGTCAAATATATACTTGATTTATTATGAATTGGAATTTGTTGAATTGCGACCGAGATTGTAGTTAACGCTGGTTAAGTTGCGGCCAAAGGACGTACATTATTGCATATTTGTAATATGAATTAACCGAGTAGTTAAGATTCACACACAATAGCTTAGCACGGAAAGATTTATTTCAAAATATATATATATATATAAATATAATATACATATAATTTCTTCAGAGGGAATGAGTTAATTCTTCATAACTCGTTGATACAATATACACGTTATTGATTTGTAATGATGTCCACATTGATTCTTGAACTGACGGAGTTTGTGATGTTATCGGTGTTGTTGATTCGGATGTTGACTGTACTGAAGATACTGGTAACGCTGAAGGTACTGTTGATGCTGTTGGTAAAGCAAGTTTAGCTTGTTAATCACATACCATTTTTGTCAGGGTTTCTACTCTTCCTTCTATCATTTTGGTTTGCTTAATTGATTTATGGTTAGGGCTAGATTAGATAATCTCTAAGACTTTAGAGATTACATAATCGCTGCGGAATGTTTCTCCAATGAAGTTATGAATTAATAATTCGTCAGTTATTGTTGTTGGTACTCCTTGGTATCTATGGTACGTATGACGTTGATGCTCAAGTTGAGGTTTACGACGCGGTTGTGGTTGGAGGTGGTAATGGTACTGTTGGCGTTGATGATGGTGGTACTGGTTATGCTGCTGATGCTGATTGTCATAACCCGACCTTAACCATAAGGACGAATACAATAACATATGATTTCATCGCGAGGTATTGACCTCTATATGCGACATTCTTCAAAAACTGCATTCGTTTTTACAATACAAACCATAGCTTTTATTACAAAAACAAGGTTTAAACAACTTAATAATGATTATCGTTTAGCGATAATCTTAGACTTACAAACTTTACATGTGATAATAACAATACGACCTCCAACATATTTTACATTACAAATCCTCCGATATGCAGTTTTATTTTTGACACAAATATGAATACTCAAGATCTTGCTTAAATTCAACATGTTGCAGCGGAAGCTTTTAGCTATCACCTGAGAATAAACATGCTTAAAACGTCAACATAAAGTTGGTGAGATATAGGTTTAATGCCGGCAGCGTTATAAATATAGACCACAAGATTTCATATATAACGTTTTAATAAAAATATTCTAAGTTATTGAGCACTTGATAACCATACTTAACATTTAATCAACGTCGCATATTCCCTTTATTATGAAATCTTACTACACCGTACCAAGTGTAGTCACCGAAACGAAGTACTGTACAACCGTTGAATACTGGTCGTCCAGTTCGGTTGGGGTTGTCAGGCCCGATAGATCTATCAACAGGATTCGCGTTTACAATACCTCATGTAAATAATAGTTACCAAGTTACAGGGAAGTATGCCAGTGGTACAACTCAACGTAGAATATATATTTTTAATCACTTGTGTCCATAACATAAATCATAAAATGCATGTATTCTCATCCCGAAATATTTAGAGTTTAAAAGTGGGACTATATACTCACTTTTGCCTTGAAGGTAATAAACACGACTTGGTCTCCGATTGATATCACAAACCTAACCATATATATAATATATCAACATATTTTCTTTTCAAGTAATCGTTACATATATATATATATATATATATATATATATATATATATATATACTTTTAATACTTTTAATATTTTCTTAGTCCGTAGTTAGCAGTCCGATGTTAGTGGTCCACAATTAGTTGCTTAAATAAAATAAATAAAGACCCCATCGTATTCGTATTGATCAGAATTAATCTCGACCCATGGTACCATGTTGTCAAGTGACGTGTTGCGTACATAAAGTACCGTGTTGTCAAATGACGTGTTGCGTACAATCATGAGGTCTTATGATTAATCTTCTCGTGTTGTTTACGGGTGGTCCTGAAATATATAAAATCAAATTATAAGTAAATATATATTAAATATTATGTTAATTAGCCAAGATATGATTAATTCGATTTTGTCATAATATGATATATTACAGGTCTTAAAGTGTTTTTTTAAAAATCAAATTAGAAGGATCTATTTAGTTTGCGAACAAGTTTGAAATCACTCAAACTATGTTCTTGTTGTTAAAATTTTACAACACAAAATAAGATAGCTATATAAATATGAATCGAATAAGGTTATGAATAAGGTTACTACGTCAAGTTACTTGGACAAAGCTACTGAAAAAGGTAAGAAAAATCTTGGAATCAAAAGAGTGGTGGAGTGGGATTGAAAGATTGGAAGTAATCTCCTTGAAATCGGATGACTATATTGATACGTTCTTGAGTAGGTAAATAAAGAGAGATTAGGGAGTGAATTAACTTGAAAGAAAATTGGAAATGAAATTGTATGTGTGTGTGTGCAAAATAGCATGATTATGGGATGGATATATAGGAGATTTAGTTTGTTTTCTTGCACAAAAGTCACATATGAGGTTAAATGGCTGGTTCCCACATGTAACATCATGTCTAGTGGCTGATCATTGAAGTTTATTGTTGGTATATACCAATAGTTAATATGTATAGAAGCTGGGTATGATACGGTTAAATATACCCTAGATATACTTGTAGAAATTTTGAGGAATCGGAACAAGAATTCAAATATGGACGGGTTTATAACTGTAATAGAGGCTCAAAAACTGGGCTTTTATTTTTGGGTCAAACCGGGCCAAAATAAAATTTTAAGACATTTTTAATAAAGCAACGTTAGCCCCAAAAAAAATTTCCAAGCTAACCTGGCAGCTCGACCCCAGCCAGGGGCTCTGACCCTTGGACCCCGCCGGGGGTTGCCACCCCTTGGACCCCGCTTATTGGGGGCGCTGCTCCCGAACCCCCGTCATAATCAAGATAAGTTTAAACAAGTGTGCACTCCACACTTCCCTAAACTTGTTCGATATTTATCAAGATTATTTTGGTTACAAATTAATCCCATTACACTTAAATCATATTGGTGACATAGATCACCAACACATTATAGATTGTAAGTATATATGTCAAAGAACGTTACATATAGTTATCGTTTTGAAAACTTAAGTTAGTGGTCTCAAAGTATACTTATAACTCATTGTTGTTAGTTCACAATGAAATGTTAAACCATCCTTAAATCATGTTAAATATGTATAGATATGTACATATACGTAATCGTATAATTATCGTGTGTTATATAGTTCGTGATATCATCGGTCAAATTGGACGGTCAAACGTTGTGTGAAACTCTTTTCAAAAACATAAGTCTCAACAGTTTGGATTGCTTATCATGTTGGTAAGGTTTATTTTATGTAAATATTAATCTCATAAGTATAAAACGATCGGAAAAATCCGGGTCGTTACAGTACCTACCCGTTAAATAAATTTCGTGCCGAAATTTTAAAGTTGTACCTATTTTGCGTTGTCGGGAAACAAATGTGGATACTTTTGTTTCATCTGATCCTCTCGTTCCCAAGTAAACTCGGGACCCCTTCGAGCATTCCAACGAACCTTGACGATTGGTATGTTGCTCTGCTTGAGTTGTTTAACTTCACGGTCCATGATTTCGACTGGTTCTTCTATGAATTGTAGTTTCTCGTCGACTTGGATTTCTTCAAGAGGAATGGTGAGATCTTCCTTTGCAAGACATTTCTTGAGGTTTGAGACGTGAAATGAATTATATACCCCGGCGAGTTGTTGTGGTAACTCGAGTCGATAAGCTACCGGTCCGATGCGTTCGATGATCTTGAACGGGCCTACATACCTTGGGTTCAGTTTACCCCTTTTTCCAAAACGTATTACACCTTTCCAAGGTGACACCTTTAGCATAACCATGTCACCGATCTGAAACTCTAATGGTTTCCTTCGGACATCTGCGTAGCTCTTTTGGCGACTACGGGCTGTTTTTAATCTCTCCTTGATTTGCACTATCTTCTCAGTAGTTTCATGGATGATCTCGGGACCAGTTAATTATCGATCTCCTACTTCATTCCAACAGATAGGAGATCTACACTTCCTTCCATACAGTGCTTCGAATGGTGCAGCTTTAATGCTCGCATGATAATTATTATTATACGAGAATTCTGCTAATGGTAGATATTTATCCCATCCGTTTCCAAAATCGATCACACATGCCCTGAGCATGTCTTCAAGAGTCTGAATTGTTCTTTCACTCTGCCCATCAGTTTGCGGATGATATGCGGTGCTCATATCCAAACGGGTTCCCAGGGCCTCCTGTAGTGATTGCCAGAACTTTGATGTAAATCTACTATCACGATCGGATATAATGGAAATAGGTATTCCATGCCTTGAAACAATTTCCTTTATGTACAGTCGTAATAGTTTCTCCATTCTATCCGTTTCCTTTATAGGCAAGAAATGTGCAGAACATTTGGTGAGACGATCAACTATTACCCAAATGGTGTCATAACCCCAGGCAGTCTTAGGTAACTTTGTGATGAAATCCATGGTAATACCATCCCATTTCTATTCTGGGATTTCTGGTTGTTGAAGTAACCCTGACGGCTTCTGGTGTTCTGCTTTGACTTTGGAACAAGTTAAACATTCTCCAACATATGTTGCAACATCTGTCTTTAAATTAGGCCACCAATAATGCGTCTTAAGATCTTGATACATCTTTCCAACTCCAGGATGTATCGAGTATCTTGTCTTATGTGCCTCGTTCAATATCAACTTCCTTAATCCACCCAACTTCGGTACCCAAATACGGTTTGCGAAATATCGAATTCCGTCTTCCCGTATAACGAGTTGCTTCTCATACTTCTTCATTATTTCATTTCCTATGTTTTCTTTAGTAAGAGCTTCTCGTTGAGCCTCTTTGATTTGTGAGTTGAGATTCATGCGAATTTTTATGTTCATTGCTCGTACTCGAATTGGTTCCCGTTCCTTTCTGCTTAGAGCGTCGGCCACTACATTTGCTTTCCCGGGATGATAGCAAATCTCACAATCATAGTCGTTTATCAGCTCGACCCACCTACGTTGCTTCATGTTCAGCTATTTCTGATCAAAAATATGTTGAAGGCTTTTATGATCAGTAAACACAGTGCATTTAACCCCAAATAAATAGTGTCTCCATATCTTCAATGCAAACACTCCTGCTCCCAATTCTAAATCATGCATCGTATAATTCCGCTCGTGAATCTTCAATTGTCGGGATGCGTATGCTATAACTTTCTTCCGTTGCATAAGGACGCAACCAAAACCTTGTCGCGAAGCGTCACAATATATCTCAAAATCATCGTTCCCTTCAGGTAACGATAAAATAGGTGCTGTAGTCAACTTCTTCTTCAGTAATTGAAATGCACTCTCTTGCTCAGAAGTCCATTCGTACTTCTTCCCTTTTTGCGTTAACGCTGTTAATGGTTTAGCTATTCGGGAAAAATCTTGAATAAACCTTCTATAATAACCAGCTAAACCCAAAAATTGGCGTATCTGCGTTGGTGTCTTAGGAGTCTCCCATTTTTCAATGGCCTCAATTTTAGCTGGATCAACCTGAATTCCTTTGCTACTAACAACGTGGCCAAGAAATTGCACTTCTTTCAACCAAAATGCACACTTAGAAAATTTGGCGTATAACTGTTCTTTTCTTAACAATTCTAATACCAACCTTAAATGCTGCTCATGCTCTTGCTCACTCTTGGAATAGATAAGAATATCGTCAATGAAAACGATAACAAACTTATCTAAATACGGACTACAAACTCGATTCATGAGGTCCATGAATACAGCTGGCGCATTCGTTAATCCAAACGGCATGACCAAAAATTCATAATGACCGTAGCGTGTCCGAAAAGCAGTTTTCGAAATATCTTCTTCTTTGACGCGTAGTTGATGATAGCCCGACCTTAGGTCGATTTTCGAGTAAACACATGATCCTTGTGTAACGACCCTACTTTTTCCGTTATCTTTTACCGTTAACTATTTAACGACCGTTAATTGTTATTCGTGCCACGTCATTTCTATGACCTATATTATTATTTTTGTAATAATATATTAATTATTATGTGTTATATGAATATTTGTATTCATATTTTAAATTATACGTTCCTACGAGTCGCGGATTTCTATCCGGCGAATCTTTTCGGTTTTCGAACCAACGGTCGAACTTTTGGAATTTTTAAAATCCTAAATATTTTAAATATGATGTTTTAGTGTCATATGATTATATATAGTGTTTATATATTTTATTTGTCGCGTGTGCGTTATCTCTCCGAAGATTTAATCGCGTAGCGGTATTTTCGCGTTTCGGGCTTCGTTCGGGCATTCGGGCCACAAGACCTCTTTAAATTGATCAAGTGGGCCATGTGGGGTCCACCCCTCTCAAAAATTCGGCCAAGCCCCTTTGAAAGGGGGTGTTTGTGCAATTTTGTGTAATTAGTGACTTGATTGATCAAAAGTCTCATTTTCCTTCATTTCACCCTAATTTCCCATTTTAGTTTTCTCCTCTCCTTCTCTTTTCTTTGGAGCCGTCACCTGCAACACCAATAACCATCATCATCTTTTTATTTCAAGCTTGAAGATTTAGGGCTTTCATCATTTCCGGATTCACCGTATCGAGCTCTACGCGTTCATACTAATCAATTCTTGATTAGGGTATAAACCCTAACCCTAGCTTTTCAATTTTTCTTATATTTTCTGTATTTTGATGTTATATGGATAGTATGATGCTTATATGTTATTGTAATGTTGATTGTATGCGTAGAAATGCTCGATTACATATGTTTTCGGTTTGATAATATTGGGACAGCAGCTTGTTCGTTGTTTTCTGTAAATATAACTGTTATAAAAGTGAAATTAAAGTGTTTAGATGAGTTCCTCTCATCAAGACATTAATTTTAGACTCCGGATTCATGTCGTTTCGATTCCCGGAGCTTAAGATATGATTAAAATGGTGTTTTGTAAAGATTAAATGGTGAAAACGAATTGGTTCAGTTATGGTCCGACTTTGTGACCATAATTGGTGACTCTAGGGTGTGTTAGTGTGTTAGGACTGATGGTGGGATGAACTTTCATGTTCGGGTCATCTCAATCCGAGCCACGAATCACCCGTTGCGTCTAAAACACGATTTTGGTTGAATTGAAGTTCCAAGTAGTGAATTGGCTGTACATCACGACTTGTGGGATGTTCTTGGGGTGTTCTTGAGTGTACCAAAGTGTCGGGTGGTTTGCTTGGGCGGAGATATATGTAAGGCTCGCCGAAAACCGACACCCGGGGCTCAGGATACGACCCGATGAACTTTTGATTTAAAACTTGTGACTAATTATTAAACTTATGATATAAATAATGGATTTCATTATTATTTAATTACTTATGATAAAAAAAGTAATTATTATTATTTACAACTTATGATATATATTTATTATATCATTTAATTAATACCTATGATTTAATTAACATTTTAATTAAACATATGATAAATGATACTTCATTATTAATGGAAAATACTTATGATAAGTATTAAACTTATATTATGAGATTATTAGTATTATAGGACTTATAATAAGGATTAAATAATTATTTAATTATTATAAGACTTAGTTATTATTTAATTATTAAATACTTATGATTTAATAAGTATAATTAGAAATTTATGATATGATTAATAATTCATTATTAATTAATAATACTTATGATATGATTTAAAATTTATTATTAATTAATAATACTTATATTATGACTAATATTTAATTAATTAATTAAATACTTATGTTATATTAATTATATCATTTAAACTTATCTAAACTTTAATAATTCATTTTTATTTAATTAAACTTATGTTAAGACATAATTATACACTTTTGACTTTAATAAACATTATAACCTATGTTATTATTATAACTTACACTTTTCAAATTAATGTTGACCATGTTTGACCAAGGTTGACTTTTGAGTTGACTTTCAGTTGACTTTTACTTTCAGTTGACTTTTGTTGACTTTCTAATTAAGGAAACTTTCCTAACTTATAAACTTTCCTAAAATAGCAACTTTCTAAATTTGGAAACTTTCCAAAAATAGAAACTTTCCAAAAATAGAAACTTTCCAAAAATAGAAACTTTCCAAAAATGGAAACCTGCTAAAAATAGAAACTTTCTAAAAATAGAAAGTGTGTGTCCGTAAGCTGTTCCGATCAAACCGATGCATATTGAGTATTGTTCTATGACTACTTGCAACATGTACAATAGCTATCATACTAAGACTTGACCTAAGTTAGTTATTTATATCGACCTGCTTTATTTATAGGTCGGCGTTGTGATCATTCCTGATCACTGTACTACATTTGCTGTTCGCTTAATTGTATTGGTTACTTCGTTGCTATTAAGGTGAGTTATAGTCCCATTTTTCTATTTAAATCTTTTGGGATGAGAATACATGCAATTTATTTTATATTTTGGACAAGTGGAAGTTGGTTTAAATTATTCATTGTGAGTTGAACAAAAATATTCCCTAGTCTGGTAACTGTAATCACTGGTTTCTACTGGTGAACGCGAATCCTATGGATAGATCTATCGGGTTTGACAACCCCATTTCGAGCTAGTCGCGCTAGCAATTTATAATCGGAATGTTTAGTACTTCGTATTTAGTTGAAGATACACTTGTTCGGTGTATATTATTTATTGTGTTTGGCAAGGGTAAATAAATGGTTAAGTGGTTACCAGGTGGCTCACGGAAAATGGAATAATGTTTTATTATATGTTTTCTAGCATATAACTTGGTGGTTCAAAAAGGAGTTTTTATGTTTTCAAACATAAATTTTTATTGTTTAAATTAAATATTGTTTGCAATATTAAACCTATAATTCACTCAACATTTTTGTTGACAGTTACTCGCATGTTTTATTCTCAGGTTCATGATTGATTGCTTCCGCTGTGCTTAGAGAGTCTGCATATTTATGATGGCAGCTTTTGTTAAACATTAACTTGCATTCTATTTTATTACATTAAAAAGTGGTTGTTTGTTGACTTTATTTTGGTCAACTTTTGGTTAAAGTATTATTGTATAGTTTTTCTAAACTTATACATTTTAGTAGATTTCCTTTATAGGAAATCATTTTTAAATAAAGAATGCAAGGTTGTTTTATTAAATTCATATAGAGTTTCGATCAAGCTGTGGGACCAAGTGACGGAGCCGTTAAGTGTTTTGACGGAGTCATCACAGTTGGTATCAGAGCTCTGGTTGTAGGGAATTAGGCTGCATTGATGTCGTTACCCGAGTCAATAGGGTGCATTAGTGAGTCTAGTCTACAGCCCGGCCTATTATATATTACTATATGTGATTATTTGTATCGTATTGGTATGTATATTGTTGTCATACATACATTTCTATTATGTTCTGAATCCGGGAGGAACTCCCATTCCGATTTAAACGTATTCTCCGACTCATGCGAGTTCATCTTTTAAAGGAACACCTCGGTTAGTGAAACCGAGGGGGTGTCATTCTTGACTTCTGGAATTCTCGACATTTCTATGTCATAATTAGTGTTTATTGATATAACGTTTAAGTTACATTACGTGTTCTAGAATTCTCGGCATTTCTATGTCATCTATTATGGTTATGTATATAACGTTTGAGTTATATTACGCGAGATGTCATTCTTGACTTCTAAAGGCTCGGCATTTCAATATCAGCTATTGTGTTTGGGTATATAACATTTTTGTTACATTACATGCCATTGTGCCGTTGTGCCTATGTGCTTTGGTTTTTGAACCGAAAAACGTCATCCTTGACTTTTAGAGATTCTTGGTACTTCGAAGACATTTTTATGTCATCGTTACTCCTATTCATTACTTTCGATGTCTTTGTCTCTTGTGCTATCCTTAGCACATTGTTAAGAAATTGTTTTAGGGAAATTGTGTCGAAATTTGAGGTTGACCACGTGTCCTGACCTTATGTAGTGATATTGGAATGGAACTATGAGTTAGTGAAATATAATGGCGTCAGGCCAACGTGATTATATTACGTTAATTCATAAAAAGTCCCAATATTGTGACATGAGGAATAGAAAGCGAGTCAGAGAAAATTTATACACCACTCATTCGGAAATTTTAACGTTGTTACATGAGTAAGGAAGATACTCATTATCTTATTTGTTGATATACGAGAGACTCGTCTTAACCGAACTACTTACCCTATGTTTTGTCATTCATAGCTCGCTTGTTAGTGACAGCTCCGCACGTGAAGAGTTTTGGCCCAAGGACTTATGTCCTGACAATAGTCAAAACAATATTTAACTCATTGGTTTTCATGACCTCGTAGCATTTATTGATTAGATGTCGCAAGACGATTCAAGTCCATCACCCGAGCTTTAACGATCTTACTTCAACTCGTAACCTCTGTAATGCGGATACCCTGCTTTTCATTAAAAATTTTACACATTTGTGCAATTGGGCGGTTCTCACGAGATTTATGGGCGAATAGAAGTAATGAAATATTTTGTCATGTATACTATTTATAAAATCATATATGTACGTATGAATTCAAATGGACTAATTTACCCTTACCTATTTTGGCTATTATACACTAAATTATACCTTCAAAATTATTTTAAAAACCACTCTTGTTGAGTTGTTTAGTTAACTCAAATTGATTTACGTAAAATGGTACACGTTGTACATACTTCTAAATTTACTAAGAGCTTCGTTCCATTTATGGGGTTACATCAGACGTTTCAAGCTTTTTCAAAACTCCTTTGATTGATTACATTAGAATTTTCGCATTACTCTACCGAGTGTTTGGATCACAGTTCTCCTCATCCTCCGTTTAAGGATGAAACTTACCATTAAGTTCATTGATAGAAACTCATACACCACTTTGGGGGCCGGCTTTGTAAATTTGTTGGAGAGTCTTTGCGCTCATTAGATTTTATCTCTTATGGTTGGACATGGCCGAAACGCGGACCGATAAATCAATTTTCTGGGGTACCCTCGATGGTCACCTTATTGTGGAAAAGGCGCTAGGCGGGTTTCTACCCCAACTGTTGTTATAATGGGTATCATGGATATATATTACTCTAGACCGTTTGAGGAGTTTCTACTCTCAATTTTCGCTGTCAACCGCAACACCCTCGTAAACATCAATCCTAGGATTCAATACTTTGAGGTACACGAAATTATTTTTGGAGATTCATCTCACCTGGAGTCGGCCATTCTTTATAACCCATGATTCGCGTTCTTTTCATCCGCACATAAATTTAAGAATATGGATGAATCCTAGACTTCCTCGCTCATTGTACAAGGAAGTTCACTCTCGTTGAATTATCACGCCTTTCATACGTCTTCCTTTCGGAAATATAATGAAAATTTACTTTGGAGTCCATGATCCTCGTTAACTCCTTTGAGAGAATTGCCTTAAATATCTATGCCACCGATGTGACTACTCCATATTTATTTCTTCCTTCATTATTGCAACTTTATTTCATCCGGCCCAGTTCGTCCCCTTGGGGAGCTCCCGTTTTGTTCGTTGAGAAGAAAGATGGTTCATTTCGTTTGTGTATTGATTATCGTGAATTGAACGAGCTTACTGTTAAAAACCGTTACCCTCTTCCGAGAATTGATGATCTGTTCGATCAACTTCAAGGTTCGTCCGTTTACTCTAAGATTGATCTTCGTTCCGGTTATCACCAATTGCGCGTTAAAGAAACTGATATTTCGAAAACCGCTTTTCGTACCTGCTATGGTCACTTCGAATTCTTTGTTATGCCGTTCAGATTGACAAATGCACCTGCTGTGTTCATAGACCTCATGAACCGTGTGTGTAGACCCTATCTGGACATATTCGTTATTGTTTTTATCGACGACATCCTTATTTATTCTAAGAGTGATGAAGAACACGAAGAATATTTGAAGTTGGTGCTTGATTTATTGAGAAAAGAAGAGTTGTACGCTAAGTTCTCTAAGTGTAATTTCTGATTAAGAGAAGTTCAATTCCTTGGATATGTTGTTAGTAAACAAGGAATACTAGTTGATCCCGCCAAGATTGAGGCAATTGAAAAGTGGGAAATTCCGAAAACTCCTACTCAGATTCGCCAGTTTCTAGGATTAGCAGGCTATTATAGAAGGTTCATTCAAGATTTTTCACGAGTAGCGAAACCTCTGACTGCTTTAACGCATAAGGGGAAGAAGTACGAGTGGAAGAGTGAACAAGAGTCTGCTTTCCAAACTCTGAAGAAGAAGTTAACTTCTGCACCGATATTATCACTACCTGAGGGTAATGATGATTTTGTTATCCATTGTGATGCTTCGTGTCAAGACTTTGGTTGTGTTGATGCAACGAAAGAAAGTTATTGCGTACGCGTCACGTCAGTTGAAGATTCACGAGCAGAATTACGTAACCCATGATTTAGAGTTGAGAGCTATTGTGTTTGCGCTTAAGATTTGCAGACATTATCTATATGGGGTCAAAGGTACATTGTACACTGATCACAAAAGTCTTCAACATATTCTTGATCAGAAACAGTTAAATATGAGGCAACGAAGATGGGTTGAGACGTTAAATGATTATGATTGCGAACTTTTATATCATCCGGGAAAGGCCGATGATGTGGCTGATGCATTAAGTCGTAAAGAAAGGGCTGAACCTCGCAGGTTTAGGGCCTTGAATATGACAATTCAAACAAACCTCGCTAGGCAGATCCTTGAGGCACAGTAAGAAGCCTTGAAGGAGGAAAATTTTGTAACGGGAAGGTTCGAGGCTTGAGTAAACAGTCAGAGATACAAACCGATGGTACTCGGTATTTTGCGGGATGCCTTTGGGTTCCGAAGTTTGGTGATCTACGAAAACTTGTTTTAGATGAGGCTCATAAGTCTAGGTACTCTATTCATCCTGGTCCAGGAAAGATGTATCATGATCTTAAGGAGCTGTATTGGTGGCCTAATTTGAAAGCTGATGTGGCTACGTATGTGGCTAAGTGTTTGACCTGCGCTAAGGTTAAAGCTGAACATCAGAAACCGTCTGGACTTTTGGTGCAACCTGAAATTCCCGAGTGGAAGTGGGAAGGTATTAAGATGGACTTTATTACGAAGTTACCGGGAGTTGTGGGTGGTTATGATACCATTTGGGTGATTGTTACCGACTCGCTAAGTCAACTCTTTTCTTTCCAATTAAGGAAACATATTCAATGAAGAAGTTTACTCGTTTGTATTTGAAGGAGATTATTTCGAGACATGGTGTTCCCGTATCGATTATGTTGGACTGAGGCAGTCCTAACAAGGTTCTCTAGGAAATAAATTGGATATGAGCACCACTTATCATCCACAGACGGATGGTCAGAGTGAAAGGACCATTCAAACGTAGAAAACATGTTAAGAGCGTGTGTTATTGATTTTGGAAATGGGTGGGATAAATATTTGCCGCTGGATGAGTTTTCTTATAACAGCAGTTATCATGCAAGTATTAAAGCCGCACCATTTGAAGCTCTGTATGGTAGAAAGTGTAGGTCTCCTGTCTGTTGGAATGAGGTTGGGGATGCTCAACTCACATGACCAGAGATCATTCACGAGACTACCGAGAAGATTGCACAGATTAAGGAAAGATTGAGAACTGCCAGGAGTAGGCAAAAGAGTTATGCTGATAAGAGAAGGAACGATATCGACTTTCAGGTCGGTGATCGTGTTATGTTGAAAGTTTCACCTTGGAAGGGTGTGGTACGTTTTGGTAAAAGGGGGAAAGTTGAATCCTCGAATTGTTGGACCTTTTGGGATTATTGAGAGAGTTGGACCAGTGGCTTATCGTTTGAAATTACCACAAGAACTCAGTGCTATTCGTGACGTTTTTCATGTATCGAATTTAAAGAAGTGTTTGGCCGAGGCCAATGAAACTATTCTTTTTGATGAACTTCATGTTGATAAGCAACTTTATTTTATTGAAGAACCTGTTGAAATTATGGACCGAGAGGTAAAGACTCTTAAGCAGAGTAAAATTCCTATTGTTCGAGTTAGATGGAACACCGGACGCGGTCCCGAGTTCACTTGGGAGCGTGAAGGTCAGATGAAGCAGAAGTAACCGCATTTGTTCCCAGATGCCGAGGAAACCCCTGCACCTGCTTGAATTTCGGGACGAAATTTCCGTAACGGGAAGGTACTGTAACGACCCTACTTTTTCCGTTATCTTTTACCGTTAACTATTTAACGACCGTTAATTGTTATTCGTGCCACGTCATTTCTATGACCTATATTATTATTTTTGTAATAATATATTAATTATTATGTGTTATATGAATATTTGTATTCATATTTTAAATTATACGTTCCTACGAGTCGCGGATTTCTATCCGGCGAATCTTTTCGGTTTTCGAACCAACGGTCGAACTTTTGGAATTTTTAAAATCCTAAATATTTTAAATATGATGTTTTAGTGTCATATGATTATATATAGTGTTTATATATTTTATTTGTCGCGTGTGCGTTATCTCTCCGAAGATTTAATCGCGTAGCGGTATTTTCGCGTTTCGGGCTTCGTTCGGGCATTCGGGCCACAAGACCTCTTTAAATTGATCAAGTGGGCCATGTGGGGTCCACCCCTCTCAAAAATTCGGCCAAGCCCCTTTGAAAGGGGGTGTTTGTGCAATTTTGTGTAATTAGTGACTTGATTGATCAAAAGTCTCATTTTCCTTCATTTCACCCTAATTTCCCATTTTAGTTTTCTCCTCTCCTTCTCTTTTCTTTGGAGCCGTCACCTGCAACACCAATAACCATCATCATCTTTTTATTTCAAGCTTGAAGATTTAGGGCTTTCATCATTTCCGGATTCACCGTATCGAGCTCTACGCGTTCATACTAATCAATTCTTGATTAGGGTATAAACCCTAACCCTAGCTTTTCAATTTTTCTTATATTTTCTGTATTTTGATGTTATATGGATAGTATGATGCTTATATGTTATTGTAATGTTGATTGTATGCGTAGAAATGCTCGATTACATATGTTTTCGGTTTGATAATATTGGGACAGCAGCTTGTTCGTTGTTTTCTGTAAATATAACTGTTATAAAAGTGAAATTAAAGTGTTTAGATGAGTTCCTCTCATCAAGACATTAATTTTAGACTCCGGATTCATGTCGTTTCGATTCCCGGAGCTTAAGATATGATTAAAATGGTGTTTTGTAAAGATTAAATGGTGAAAACGAATTGGTTCAGTTATGGTCCGACTTTGTGACCATAATTGGTGACTCTAGGGTGTGTTAGTGTGTTAGGACTGATGGTGGGATGAACTTTCATGTTCGGGTCATCTCAATCCGAGCCACGAATCACCCGTTGCGTCTAAAACACGATTTTGGTTGAATTGAAGTTCCAAGTAGTGAATTGGCTGTACATCACGACTTGTGGGATGTTCTTGGGGTGTTCTTGAGTGTACCAAAGTGTCGGGTGGTTTGCTTGGGCGGAGATATATGTAAGGCTCGCCGAAAACCGACACCCGGGGCTCAGGATACGACCCGATGAACTTTTGATTTAAAACTTGTGACTAATTATTAAACTTATGATATAAATAATGGATTTCATTATTATTTAATTACTTATGATAAAAAAAGTAATTATTATTATTTACAACTTATGATATATATTTATTATATCATTTAATTAATACCTATGATTTAATTAACATTTTAATTAAACATATGATAAATGATACTTCATTATTAATGGAAAATACTTATGATAAGTATTAAACTTATATTATGAGATTATTAGTATTATAGGACTTATAATAAGGATTAAATAATTATTTAATTATTATAAGACTTAGTTATTATTTAATTATTAAATACTTATGATTTAATAAGTATAATTAGAAATTTATGATATGATTAATAATTCATTATTAATTAATAATACTTATGATATGATTTAAAATTTATTATTAATTAATAATACTTATATTATGACTAATATTTAATTAATTAATTAAATACTTATGTTATATTAATTATATCATTTAAACTTATCTAAACTTTAATAATTCATTTTTATTTAATTAAACTTATGTTAAGACATAATTATACACTTTTGACTTTAATAAACATTATAACCTATGTTATTATTATAACTTACACTTTTCAAATTAATGTTGACCATGTTTGACCAAGGTTGACTTTTGAGTTGACTTTCAGTTGACTTTGACTTTCAGTTGACTTTTGTTGACTTTCTAATTAAGGAAACTTTCCTAACTTATAAACTTTCCTAAAATAGCAACTTTCTAAATTTGGAAACTTTCCAAAAATAGAAACTTTCCAAAAATAGAAACTTTCCAAAAATAGAAACTTTCCAAAAATGGAAACCTGCTAAAAATAGAAACTTTCTAAAAATAGAAAGTGTGTGTCCGTAAGCTGTTCCGATCAAACCGATGCATATTGAGTATTGTTCTATGACTACTTGCAATATGTACAATAGCTATCATACTAAGACTTGACCTAAGTTAGTTATTTATATCGACCTGCTTTATTTATAGGTCGGCGTTGTGATCATTCCTGATCACTGTACTACATTTGCTGTTCGCTTAATTGTATTGGTTACTTCGTTGCTATTAAGGTGAGTTATAGTCCCATTTTTCTATTTAAATCTTTTGGGATGAGAATACATGCAATTTATTTTATATTTTGGACAAGTGGAAGTTGGTTTAAATTATTCATTGTGAGTTGAACAAAAATATTCCCTAGTCTGGTAACTGTAATCACTGGTTTCTACTGGTGAACGCGAATCCTATGGATAGATCTATCGGGTTTGACAACCCCATTTCGAGCTAGTCGCGCTAGCAATTTATAATCGGAATGTTTAGTACTTCGTATTTAGTTGAAGATACACTTGTTCGGTGTATATTATTTATTGTGTTTGGCAAGGGTAAATAAATGGTTAAGTGGTTACCAGGTGGCTCACGGAAAATGGAATAATGTTTTATTATATGTTTTCTAGCATATAACTTGGTGGTTCAAAAAGGAGTTTTTATGTTTTCAAACATAAATTTTTATTGTTTAAATTAAATATTGTTTGCAATATTAAACCTATAATTCACTCAACATTTTTGTTGACAGTTACTCGCATGTTTTATTCTCAGGTTCATGATTGATTGCTTCCGCTGTGCTTAGAGAGTCTGCATATTTATGATGGCAGCTTTTGTTAAACATTAACTTGCATTCTATTTTATTACATTAAAAAGTGGTTGTTTGTTGACTTTATTTTGGTCAACTTTTGGTTAAAGTATTATTGTATAGTTTTTCTAAACTTATACATTTTAGTAGATTTCCTTTATAGGAAATCATTTTTAAATAAAGAATGCAAGGTTGTTTTATTAAATTCATATAGAGTTTCGATCAAGCTGTGGGACCAAGTGACGGAGCCGTTAAGTGTTTTGACGGAGTCATCACACCTTGCAATTGATCAAATAAGTCATCAATTCTCGGTAGTGGATACCGATTCTTGATAGTTAACTTATTTAATTCACGATAATCTATACACATTCGGAAAGATCCATCTTTCTTCTTGACGAATAAAATCGGAGCTCCCCACGGTGAAGTGCTCGGTCGAATGAAACCACGGTCTAGTAATTCTTGTAACTGTCTTTGTAACTCTTTCATCTCAGATGGTGCAAGTCTATATGGAGCACGAGCCACTGGTGCAGCTCCTGGTACTAGATCTATTTGAAATTCTACAGATCTAAATGAAGGTAATCCCGGCAACTCTTCCGGAAATACTTTAGGAAAATCTCTTGCCACAGGCACGTCGTTGATGCTCTTCACTTTTTCCTTCGTTTCGACTTTATTAAGATGTGCTAGGATAGCATAGCACCCTTTCTTCAAGCACTTTTGAGCTTTCAAACAACTAATGCGTTTTAGCTTTGAGTTACCCTTCTCTCCATAAATCATTAATGGCATTCTATCCTTACGAGGAATACGAATTGCCTTCTTGGCGCACACAACTTCAGCTCCTATTTTGGACATCCAGTCCATGCCAACTATTACATCAAAACTTCCTAATTCTACGGGTATCAAATCAATCTTAAATGTTTCTCCGGCTAAATTTATTTTACAATCCCGGTAAATTTTATCGGCTTTAATTAGTTTACCATTAGCTAACTCAATCATGTATTTAGCATCTAGAGGTAATGATGAACAATTCAATTTAGCATGAAAGTCTCTACACACGTAACTTCTATCGGCACCAGTATCAAATATAATAGATGCGGATAAGTTATTAATGGTAAACGTACCCGTAACAAGCTCCGGGTCTTCATACGCCTCTCTAGCATTAATAACAAATGCTCTTCCACGTGCAGATCCATTATTCTTCTCTGGATTCGGGAACTAACTCTTATAATGACCCTGTTTCCCACACCCATAACAAGTAACAGTGGCCAAGGCAGTTCTATTTGCATTGGTGGCAGGAGTCTTGGTACCGTTTGTATTTGTAGCGGGAACCCTACAATCTTCAGCAAGATGACCTTTTCGATTACAATTGTTGCACACCACATTACAATAACCAGAGTGATGTTTGTGGCATCTGTTACATAAAGGATTTCGTCCATTGTAACCTGAGTTTGAACCGCTACCCGCACCTTACGTGGTTTCTTGTTGGATTGTTGATGATTACCTTCCCACTTTCTTTTATTTCCCGATGTCTTGACATCGGTGTTCTTATCCAGAATAATCTGGTCCATCAACTCGTTCGCCATGGTGATAGCTTCATGAATAGTCTTGGGTTGGATGCTGTAACATTTGCCTTGACCTTTTTAGGCAAACCGTCTTTGTACAGTTCAATCTTCCGTTCTTCGGTTGGTACCAATTCGGGACATAGCAAAGCTAATTTCATGAATCGCTGATTGTAGTTGGTGAGTTCAGTACCAACAACTTTCAGGCTTCGTAATTTAGCTTCCAACTTCCTAACCTCGTTCCTTGGACAATATTCGTTGATTAGCATTGTTTTGAATTCTTCCCAAGGAGTATCATAAGCTACATCTCCTCCTACGGCTTTCACATAGTTTTTCCACCACGTGAGTGCACTATCTTGTAGGGTGCACGATGCATACTTGGTCATGTCCTTCTCAATACAACCACTGATTTTAAACACAGACTCAATCTTTTCGATCCACCGGGTTAAACCAACCGGTCCTTCTGTTCCACTGAATGATGAGGGCTTGCAACCTTGAAAAGTTTTGTAAGTGCACCCCACACGAGGATTTAGGTTAACTGCAGCACCTTTTGCAGCCTCGACCCATAACATTCTGTCGTTCACTCGCTGATTGATGAGTTCCTGGATTTCTTGTTCTGTCATTCGGTTCAATCGCGCCATAATCTTCAACAAGAATGAAAAAAATAATTATTCACATGGAATATTATAGATGTAGTATGTATTTACAGTACATCGTAGCTTATTAATAATATGAACCAGTTATTATTATAAAAGCCTTTTCTTCTTATTAGCGTTTTATAATTATATCTAGGGTAATACCTACCCGTTAAAGTTCATACTTAATAGCTTAGTACGAAAATCAATTACTACCACCCAAATAATACTTAACCATGGAAAATTATTGCATTTCACACTTCACTATTTTACATATGCTTATCTTACATCAAACATTAAGCAAACCACACTAGTAATATTATACAAAACATTATATGATCCCATGGTTTAAAACAACAACGCATCATTTAACCCAAAGCGTTTGTGTTCAAAGAAATTGCTTAAAGGTTATCCTGGTTGTCTCCCTGCGTTTTGGCTGAGGAACCGAAGAACTTTATGTCGGGATAGAACTAATAGGAATAGCGGGAATAGGTGTGGAAGTATCTGGTGGAGTTGGTGCGACAACATTCTCTCTAGACTCGGGATTTAGATTTTCCATTTCAGTAGCCTTTCGTTTCTTTCCTCGTTCGAACTTGTCTTTCGTAATTTCTTGTATTTCTTCCTCCTCAGGATCACTTTCTGGTTCCTCTTCAATTGATTCATCCGGAACTTGTGAGTCTTCCCCAAAGGTGTCATTTTCATCATCGGATAGGTTAATGACTGGAACACCATCTGAAGATTCTGGTTCGGAGTCGCTGAATGTGATAATAAGTTCTAAGCCAGACATCTATCACATAACAACTAGCACGTTAATACCACATAATATTTACATATTAATTTTT
Source organism: Rutidosis leptorrhynchoides (assembly GCF_046630445.1). Taxonomy (NCBI): domain Eukaryota; kingdom Viridiplantae; phylum Streptophyta; class Magnoliopsida; order Asterales; family Asteraceae; genus Rutidosis; species Rutidosis leptorrhynchoides. The sequence goes on along the minus strand of NC_092343.1, from coordinate 336,484,421 downwards.
AACCAACAAGGATAAGCAATAGTTTTCGAAATCAAACACGGTCAAAGTCCAGACTCACTAATGCATCCTAACAAACTCAATAAGACACACTAATGCAAATTTTCTGGTTCTCTAAGACCAACGCTCTGATACCACATGTCATAACCCGACCTTAACCATAAGGACGAATACAATAACATATGATTTCATTGCGAGGTATTGACCTCTATATGCGACATTCTTCAAAAACTGCATTCGTTTTTACAATACAAACCATAGCTTTTATTACAAAAACAAGGTTTAAACAACTTAATAATGATTATCATTTAGCGATAATCTTAGACTTACAAACTTTACATGTGATAATAACAATACGACCTCCAACATATTTTACATTACAAATCCTCCGATATGCAGTTTTATTTTTGACACAAATATGCATACTCAAGATCTTGCTTAAATTCAACATGTTGCAGCGGAAGCTTTTAGTTATCACCTGAGAATAAACATGCTTAAAACGTCAACATAAAGTTGGTGAGATATAGGTTTAATGCCGGCAGCGTTATAAATATAGACCACAAGATTTCATATATAACGTTTTAATAAAAATATTCTAAGTTGTTGAGCACTTGATAACCATACTTAACATTTAATCAACGTCGCATATTCCCTTTATTATGAAATCTTACTACACCGTACCAAGTGTAGTCACCGAAACGAAGTACTGTGCAACCGTTGAATACTGGTCGTCCAGTCCGGTTGGGGTTGTCAGGCCCGATAGATCTATCAACAGGATTCGCGTTTACAATACCTCATGTAAATAATAGTTACCAAGTTACAGGGAAGTATGCCAGTGGTACAACTCAACGTAGAATATATATTTTTAATCACTTGTGTCCATAACGTAAATCATAAAATGCATGTATTCTCATCCCGAAATATTTAGAGTTTAAAAGTGGGACTATATACTCACTTTTGCCTTGAAGGTAATAAACACGACTTGGTCTCCGATTGATATCACAAACCTAACCATATATATAATATATCAACATATTTTCTTTTCAAGTAATCGTTATATATATATATATATATATATATATATATATATATATATATATATATATATATATATATATATATATATATATATATATATATATATATATATATATATATATATATATATATATATATATATATGTATATATATACTTTTAATACTTTTAATATTTTCTTAGTCCGTAGTTAGCAGTCCGATGTTAGTGGTCCAAAATTAGTTGCTTAAATAAAATAAATAAAGACCCTATCGTATTCGTATTGATCAGAATTAATCTCGACCCATGGTACCATGTTGTCATGTGACGTGTTGCATACATAAAGTACCGTGTTGTCAAATGACGTGTTGCGTACAATCATGAGGTCTTATGATTAATCTTCTCGTGTTGTTTACGAGTGGTCCTGAAATATATAAAATCAAATCATAAGTAAATATATATTAAATATTATGTTAATTAGCCAAGATATGATTAATCCGATTTTGTCATAATATGATATATTACAGGTCTTGAAGTGTTTTTTTAAAAATCAAATTAGAAGGATCTATTTAGTTTGCGAACAAGTTTGAAATCACTCAAACTATGTTCTTGTTGTTAAAATTTTACAACACAAAATAAGATAGCTATATAAATATGTATCGAATAAGGTTATGAATAAGGTTACTACCTCAAGTTACTTGGACAAAGCTACTGGAAAAGGTAAGAAAAATCTTGGAATCAATAGAGTGGTGGAGTGGGATTGAAAGATTGGAAGTAATCTCCTTGAAATCGGATGACTATATTGATACGTTCTTGAGTAGGTAAATGAAGTGAGATTAGGGAGTGAATTAACTTGAAAGAAAATTGGAAATGAAATTGTATGTGTGTGTGTGCAAAATAGCATGATTATGGGATAGATATATAGGAGATTTAGTTTGTTTTCTTGCACAAAAGTCACATATGAGGTTAAATGGCTGGTTCCCACATGTAACATCATGTCTAGTGGCTGATCATTGAAGTTTATTATTGGTATATACCAATAGTAAATACGTATAGAAGCTGGGTATGATACGGTTACATATACCCTAGATATACTTGTAGAAATTTTGAGGAATCGGAACAAGAATTCAAATATGGACGAGTTTATAACTGTAATAGAGGCTCAAAAACTGGGCTTTTATTTTTGGGTCAAACCGGGCCAAAATAAAATTTTAAGACATTTTTAATAAAGCAATGTTAGCCCCCAAAAAAATTTCCAAGCTAACCTGGCAGCTCGACCCCAGCCAAGGGCTCTGCCCCTTGGACCCCGCCAGGGATTGCCACCCCTTGGACCCCGCTTATCGGGGGCGCTGCCCCCGAACCCCCGTCATAATCAAGATAAGTTCAAACAAGTGTGCACTCCACACTTCCCCAAACTTGTTCGATATTTATCAAGATTATTTTGGTTACAAATTAATCCCATTACACTTAAATCATATTGGTGACATAGATCACCAACACATTATAGATTGTAAGTATATATGTCAAAGAACGTTACATATAGTTATCGTTTTGAAAACTTAAGTTAGTGGTCTCAAAGTATACTTATAACTCATTGTTGTTAGTTCACAATGAAATGTTAAACCATCCTTAAATCATGTTAAATATGTATAGATATGTACATATACATAATCGTATAATTATCGTGTGTTATATAGTTCGTGATATCATCGGTCAAATTGGACGGTCAAACGTTGTGTGAAACTCTTTTCAAAAACATAAGTCTCAACAGTTTGGATTGGTTATCATGTTGGTAAGGTTTATTTTATGTAAATATTAATCTCATAAGTATAAAACGATCGGAAAAATCCGGGTCGTTACACTGATGTTTGTAATCTCTGCACCATATTCTCCAAAGCCACTACCCGAGCGCGAAGCTCGTTGGCTTCTTCTATTACACTGGGGTGATTGTCCGTTCGGACAAGCGGATAAATAAAATCTAAAATTTGATGTAATATATAATCGTGACGAGATACTCTGTAAATGAGCGAGAAAATGGTGTTTCGGACAGGATCGCCGGTAAGTGCTTCAGGTTCTTCGTCAAGAGGGCAATGTGGTGGATGGAAGGGATCACCTTCTTCTTGTCTCCAATGATTGAGGAGGCTACGAACCCATCCCCAATTCATCCAGAATAGGTGATGACTGTAGTGACCCGAACTTTTCCATGTTTATATATATTAATTGAGATTGATATTTACATGATTAAATGTTTCCAACATGTTAAGCAATAAAACTTGTTAAGACTTGATTAATTGAAATATGTTTCATATAGACAATTGACCACCCAAGTTGACCGGTGATTCACGAACGATAAAACTTGTAAAAACTATATGATGACATATATATGGATATATATATATATAGTTAACATGATACTATGAAAAGTAAACATATCATTAAGTATATTAACAATGAACTACATATGTAAAAATAAGACTAGTAACTTAATGATTTTTAAACGAGACATATATGTAACGCTTATCGTTGTAAAGACATTTAATGTATATATATCATATTAAGAGATATTCATACATGATAATATCATGATAATATAATAATTTAAAATCTCATTTAATATTATAAACATTGGGTTAACAACATTTAACAAGATCGTTAACCTAAAGGTTTCAAAACAACACTTACATGTAACGACTAACGATGACTTAACGACTCAGTTAAAATGTATATACATGTAGTGTTTTAATATGTATTCATACACTTTTGAAAGACTTCAAGACACTTATCAAAATACTTTTACTTAACAAAAATGCTTACAATTACATCCTCGTTCAGTTTCATCAACAATTCTACTCGTATGCACCCGTATTCGTACTAGTACAATACACAACTTTTAGATGTATGTACTATTGATATATACACTCCAATGATCAGCTATTAGAAGCCCATGTGAGTCACTTAACACATGTGGGAACCATCATTTGGCAACTAGCATGAAATATCTCATAAAATTACAAAAATATGAGTAATCATTCATGACTTATTTACATGAAAACAAAATTACATATCCTTTATATCTAATCCATACACCAACGGAAAAAAACACCTACAAATACTTTCATTCTTCAATTTTTTTCATCTAATTGATCTCTCTCAAGTTCTATCTTCAAGTTCTAAGTGTTCTTCATATATTCTACAAGTTCTAGTTACATAAAATCAAGAATACTTTCAAGTTTGCTAGCTCACTTCCAATCTTGTAAGGTGATCATCCAACCTCAAGAAATCTTTTTTCCTTACAGTAGGTTATCATTCTAATACAAGGTAATAATTATATTCAAACTTTGGTTCAATTTCTATAACTATAACAATCTTATTTCAAGTGATGATCTTACTTGAACTTGTTTTCGTGTCATGATTCTGCTTCAAGAACTTCGAGCCATCCAAGAATCCGTTGAAGCTAGATCCATTTTTCTCTTTTCCAGTAGGTTTATCCAAGGAACTTAAGGTAGTAATGATGTTCATAACATCATTCGATTCATACATATAAAGCTATCTTATTCGAAGGTTTAAACTTGTAATCACTAGAACATAGTTTAGTTAATTCTAAACTTGTTCGCAAACAAAAGTTAATCCTTCTAACTTGACTTTTAAAATCAACTAAACACATATTCTATATCTATATGATATGCTAACTTAATGATTTAAAACCTGGAAACACGAAAAACACCGTAAAACCGGATTTACGCCGTCGTAGTAACACCGCGGGCTGTTTTGGGTTAGTTAATTAAAAACTATGATAAACTTTGATTTAAAAGTTGTTATTCTGAGAAAATGATTTTTATTATGAACATGAAACTATATCCAAAAATTATGGTTAAACTCAAATTGGAAGTATGTTTTCTAAAATGGTCATCTAGACGTCGTTCTTTCGACTGAAATGAATACCTTTACAAAAATGACTTGTAACTTATTTTTCTGACTATAAACCTATACTTTTTCTGTTTAGATTCATAAAATAGAGTTCAATATGAAACCATAGCAATTTGATTCACTCAAAACGGATTTAAAATGAAGAAGTTATGGGTAAAACAAGATTGGATAATTTTTCTCATTTTAGCTACGTGAAAATTGGTAACAAATCTATTCCAACCATAACTTAATCAACTTGTATTATATATTATGTAATATTGAGATACCATAGACACGTATACAATGTTTCGGCCTATCATGTCGACACATCTATACATATTTCGGAACAACCATAGACACTCTATATGTGAATGTTGGAATTAGCTATACAGGGTTGAGGTTGATTCCAAAATATATATAGTTTGAGTTGTGATCAATACTGAGATACGTATACACTGGGTCGTGGATTTATTTAAGATAATATTTATCGATTTATTTCTGTACATCTAACTGTGGACAACTAGTTGTAGGTTACTAACGAGGACAGCTGACTTAATAAACTTAAAACATCAAAATGTATTAAAAGTGTTGTAAATATATTTTGAACATACTTTGATATATATGTACATATTTGTTATAGGTTCGTGAATCGACCAGTGGCCAAGTCTTACTTCCTGACGAAGTAAAAATCTGTGAAAGTGAGTTATAGTCCCACTTTTAAAATCTAATATTTTTGGGATGAGAATACATGTAGGTTTTATAAATGATTTACAAAATAGACACAAGTACGTGAAACTACATTCTATGGTTGAATTATCGAAATTGAATATGCCCCTTTTAATTAAGTCTGGTAATCTAAGAATTAGGGAACAGACACCCTAATTGACACGAATCCTAAAGATAGATCTATTGGGCCTAACAAATCCCATCCAAAGTACCGGATGCTTTAGTACTTCGAAATTTATATCATATCCGAAGGGTGTCCCAGAATGATGGGGATATTCTTATATATGCATCTTGTTAATGTCGGTTACCAGGTGTTCACCATATGAATGATTTTTATCTCTATGTATGGGATGTGTATTGAAATATGAAATCTTGTGGTCTATTATTATGATTTGATATATATAGGTTAAACCTATAACTCACCAACATTTTTGTTGACGTTTTAAGCATGTTTATTCTCAGGTGATTATTAAGAGCTTCTGCTGTCGCATACTTAAATAAGGACGAGATTTGGAGTCCATGCTTGTATGATATTGTGTAAAAACTGCATTCAAGAAACTTATTTTGTTGTAACATATTTGTATTGTAAACCATTATGTAATGGTCGTGTGTAAACAGGATATTTTAGATTATCATTATTTGATAATCTATGTAAAGCTTTTTAAACCTTTATTGATGAAATAAAGGTTATGGTTTGTTTTAAAATGAATGCAGTCTTTGAAAAACGTCTCATATAGAGGTCAAAACCTCGCAACGAAATTAATTAATATGGAACGTTTTTAATCAATAAGAACGGGACATTTCAGTTGGTATCCGAGCGTTGGTCTTAGAGAACCAGAATTTTGCATTAGTGTGTCTTATCGAGTTTGTTAGGATTCATTAGTGAGTCTGGACTTCGACCGTGTTTACTTGAAAAATGATTGCTTAACAAATTTTGTTGGAAACTATATATTTTTAACATGTGAATATTATGTGATATATTAATCTCTTAACGCGTTTGATATTATATGATAGATTTCTACCTCTAGAACAAGTCCCATTGACTCACCTAATAATAATGAAGAGTCAAATGTAAATTGGAATGATTCGTGGACTGATTCACAAGTTCCCGAAGAGGAACCGGAAGAAGAGTCGGAACCGGAAGAAGAATCGGAACCGGATGAAGAAATAGAACCGGTGGGGGAAATAATAAAACGGTTAAGTAAAAGAAAATCCTCAACCAACCGACCAAGGTTAATTATGGTCAATGGTGTTTCCGCCAAGGAAGCAAAATATTGGGAGGATTACCAATTCTCTGATGAATCGGATTCCGACGAGAATTCCGATTATGTTATAGAAATTACCCCAACTGAATTAAAAAAGGCAAAAGAAAATAATAAGGGAAAGGGCAAAATAGAGAAATCTAATTCCAACCCCGATGAACTTTATATGTATCGTCAACCCCCGAAGTCCTTAAGTTGTAACAATGACCCTGGAACCTCTAAACCACCAGGTTTTTCTAAACCAATGTGGAAAACGACGGCTCGTATTAGGGGAACATCATATATCCCTAGAAACTTGGCAAAACTAACCAAAACCAAAGAAGAAGAAACAAGCGAGTCGGAATAAGATAGTTGTATTCGTGTGGTGTAATATATGTAATATAGTGTGCTTATTCTTTATGATATATGTAAAAATTGCTTGTATTAATAAGTATTTGTTTTTATGAATCTAACTCTTGTCTATTTTACAGTATAAAAACACAAAATGGATAGACAACCCAATATTTTAAGAGACCTACCCGGAGACATGATTGATGAAATCTTGTCTAGAGTCGGTCAGAATTCTTCGGCACAACTATTTAAGGCGAGATCAGTTTGTAAGACATTCGAAGAACGTTCCAAGAATGCCTTGGTTTATAAAAGACTTTTGTTCGAAAGATGGGGGATATCACATTGGGAAATCCATAAGTTACGATGTGTTTACTTTGACGCATATATTGCGGGGAACCCAAATGCTATTTTACGCAATGGGTTAAGAAATTATTTTGACTCAATATATCTGAATATTGGACTTCGTGATTTAGAAAAAGCGGCTAACATGCAACATAAAGAAGCATGTTATGCTTACGGATTAGTAATGTTCGCTTCTCACCAAAGTGAGAACAAGAACATCGGGCTACAACTATTAAACAAAACGTTCCCACAAGTGACGGAGTCAGTAGTTGGGGTAAGAAATGAGGTTTTTAGTTTGTTACGGGACTGTTGGACATTACGTAACCCTCGTCCCTTTGACGACGTAAAAACACGCTGTCTTATCAACGGCCATAACGGTTATGTTCCACAAGACCAAGGATGGGAAGTAATCCTAGTAAAACTAGAATGCACGACTTGTTTCTGGACGTATGAATTACGTGTCTTTATTGCCTTTGCTGAACGACTTGTGTACTAGCTAGAATTATCTTCACAACCATCTTGTATCAAATTTATTTTGTGCTATATTTCATGCTATATGTAAAATAAGCGGTATTGTAAGTTTGTAAAATATTGTGTAAACGTTTGAACGCGAAATATTATTATAATCAGTTTTTCATATAGAATTGTAGTAGTTGAATTGTATATTAGCTACTAAGTATGAACTTAACGGGTAGGTACTACCCGAATTTAAACTTATAAAACGCTAATATGAAGAAAAAGCTTTTATAAATGAGTTCATATTATGCTACGAAATACTATTAACTACTCTTAATATTCTGTATGATTAACTTGTTCCATTTGACTATTTTGAAGGAAATGGCACTGACTACTCGACACACCGTGAATATGAATGAAGAGGAATTCCGTACTTTTCTAGCTTCAAACATAGCCGCAGTACAGGCTGCTGATGTTATGCGAGGTGTATATAAAATAGCTTTATATTTTAGCAGGAAATACTATTAAATACGATACAATTTTACACAAGATATTTATTTATTTAGAGAATGAATATACTTAAACCTTGCTACAACACTTATAGGCAGTGTACCTAATCATACAGTAGTGTAGTTTTTAGTAAGTCCGGTTCGTTCCACAGGGAAAATCTTTAAACAAAGCTTAACGCTATATTAGTTTACTTTTATAAAAAATACAAATATATATATAAGTAATATTATTATTATACAGGGGGGTTTTTACCGTTTAATGACCGATTTGTCGATTTTAAAACTTTAGTCGCAGTTAAAACCAAATGTAAAATAATAAATAAATACAAGACTTAATTTAAAGCGTAAAGTAAATAACGATAATGAAATTGCGAATAATAAAAGTGCGATAAAATAAACTTGGGATAATTAAAAAGTACGATAATTAAAAGTGCAATTAAATACAATAACAATAAAAATGCGATAATTAGAAGTGCAATTAAATATAAAATAAAGGAAATTAAATATGAAATAAAAGAATTATGCTTATTTAAACTTCCGTAACCATGATGTTTGACATGTTGATTTTAGTTTTATGCCCATGGGTTAATTGTCCTTTGTCCTGGATTATTTAATATGTCCGTCTGGTTTTTGTCCATAACAGTCCATCAGTCATAAATATAAAGTGCGAGTGTCCTCGTCAAATTATCCTTATACCCGAAGTTAAATATTCCAACTAATTGGGGACGTAAACTGTAACAAGATTTTAATACTTTGTTTAATAATTACACCAGGATGTCGACTGAGTGTAACCCAAGGTTTTAATATTTTGTTATCAATTATACCAAGTCTCCTTGTACATAATTTCACCCCTGTTTTAATTATTCTAGTGGCTATTAATCCATTCCCGTGTCCGGTTAAATGAACGATTATTCGTACATATAAATACCCCCCCCCCCCCCCCATCGTGTCCGATCGATTGTATATGGTAATTTATGGGTACGTCCAATTGTAAATCTTTATATTAACATTAAGAAACTATCATTTAGTTAAACAAATATAAAGCCCATTAATAGCCCATAGTCTAATTTCCACAAGTGTCGTTCTTTTGTCCAAACCCCAATTATGGTACAAAGCCCAATTACCCAATTTTAGTAATTAGCCCAACATCATGATTACTTCGGATTAAATAAGCATAATAATAACTTAGCTACGAGACATTAAATTAAAAAGGTTGAACATAACTTACAATGATTAAAAATAGCGTAGCGTTACACGGACAGAATTTCGACTTACACCGTTACAACATTTGCTAACATACCCTTATTATTAGGATTAAAATTAAAATTAAAATATAAATTATAAATATAAATATTACGTATATAGATATAGAGATTGATGGATATTGGATGATAAATTGATCAGAATTCGTTGAGCTTTATAGGGAGTTTCAGTTTTTGGAGCTCCGCGACTCGCGGCCCATTCCTTCTTCAAACTCCGCGAGTCGCGGAGTTTGTAATTACAGCTCACTCCATTTTGGCTCTTTGTTTACCGACGGTTTATTATATAAATATAATATATATTAATTTATATAATTAATTATATATTATATTATATTTATATACATAGTTAACTTGTAATTTTTAGTCCGTTGCGTCGAGCGTTGAGAGTTGACTCTGGTCCCGGTTCCGGATTTTCGAACGTCCTTACGTACAATTTAATATCTTGTACTTTGCGTTTTGAATCTTGTACTCTTGTAATTTCGAGACGTTTCTTATCAATAATTGGAACCTCTTTGATTGTCTTTTGTACTTTTGAGCTTTTTTGGTCGTTTGCGTCTTCAATTCGTCGAATCTGTCTTTTGTCTTCACCTTTTATTATTTAAACGAATATCACTTGTAAATAGAACAATTGCAACTAAAAGCTTGTCTTTCTTGAGGAATAATGCTATGAAATATATGTTCGTTTTTAGCATTATCAAATATTCCCACACTTGAGCGTTGCTTGTCCTCAAGCAATATCATCTTGAAATACTAGAATCACTTCTTTATTCTTCACACTTTGTACATCAGTGATTTCTATACGGCGGTATAAACAATGGTAGTAACGATATGGTTTACAGTCCCACATGACTATAAAAATTTAGATCCATTAAGGAAATTGGATCTTTATGAAAACATTTGATCTTTTGAAAATTAAATCTAGTTTTTACCCTAGATAAGTTTTCCGGAATAACCCTTCACCGGTGTTTGCAAAATATTTTTGTGGGTTTGGTGGGTTTCAGATTTGAAAATTTTAGCTCAAAACTTATGGTTTTGTGTCACCCACTTGCTAACCTTGTATTTGGAAAGCAACACGTCCAGTTTACTTGTCCCGTATATTACCTTTCGGTAAACTACCGTCCGGTTGTAAAGGAAAGCGTTGAACAAGCAACTGTGAAGGCAATGTCCCCTGACATGCTTTTAATTATGGTCTATAACATGTCAGATGCAATTACTATCCTTGGTAGGAGCAATAGTAAAGCTCACCCTTATAATTTGTAGGTTTGGCACAAGGTCCTGTCTTTGACCACTATGCAACCACCGTTCTTACGGTTGACACCCGATTTGGTTCAGGTGACCTAATGAATTCCAGGTGAATTCCTAGGATTTTACGTTCAATGGTAATGAACGCATTGAAAATGGGTTTTTAGAAAACAAATCGGTTTGTAATTTTGATCAAAATATTTTCTCGTTCAGGCTCGAGTTTAGATATCATTGAATTCCATGAGTTTGTAATTCTCAATCTTTAAGGTCAATCTCAAGGATTGAGTAATATCAGGCTTAAAAGCTAATTTTTGATCTTTTAAGGAGATTATCCTTTCTGGAGATCTGATTCATTAGTCTTATCCAGCTAATTTGCATGGTGCCCCCCCATTGTACGAGATAAATCCTTCTCATGGTTAGGATAAATCTGACCACTTGGCGACCCTGTTTAATGCTGAGGTCCGTGAATTTCCTGCTGATTTTAGTGATGACTTTTCTAGGTTTTTCGTCAACCTACAGTTGGTCTGGATGACAACTTCCTGACCTAAATCAAGAAGCGCGTTTCTTTTTCGGAAGACTTTACTTCCTTTTAATGATGGAATTGATTCATCGTGTAGATCCATCTCTTCTTTTCTTTCATTGGGTAAAACAGTTTAGTTTAGTCCAAAGCAAAATTATTCTCAGTTATTTGTACAAAAATATGTGACATATGTTTTGAATAACTTGGAGAATTTTCCCACACTTGGCTTTTATTTTCCTTTTTATTGTCCTCTATTCCATTTTAAATGAATTTTAACATTTTGGTTTGTTTATCAATTTATGTCCTTTCCGAGGTAACAATAATTTCGGTGTTAAAACCCAGTTTTATCATTCATAAATATGTATAAACATGATTTTGAGTTCATTTAATTAAAAATTTTGAAAAATTTTACTAGAATTGGGTAGTCAGTATATAAGACTAGGGCTGTTCTTTATTATCAGAGAGCACTAGATTCTAATACAACTACTACTTTACTAGTATTTCTAATGGTAACCAAGTGTATAAAGTAAAAATTTTAAAATCCGAAAGAATTTAACCCCTTCCCATACTTAAGATCTTGCAATGCCCTCATTTGCAAGAAATCAATAACAATTTAAATTATTGAGGGTGATTTGTGTGAAAATGATTAAATTTTACCAAAGTTTCCAAACATATTTGTGTTTGTTTGCTGAATGATAAATGGTGCACATCATTTGTTCATTCCGTCTTGTTGTTATTTCACATATATTTTGCATCTTGTCGTCAAAATTAGTTGCTTTTGCTGAACTTAATGCCAGTCTTTGAAAATGCGTTGTTTTACCCTGTTGTGTACATAAGATAAACTGCATACATATATACATATTTTTGAAGTTTGGTATTTTACCCCACATTCAAAAATTATTAAAATCTAAGAATAAAAGTTAGAAAATTATAAAAACTATTACAATATTAAATAAGTATTAAACGTATCAACATTACAAATTATAAAATAAAAAAATAAACTAAGTAGACTAGGGATGATACTGATACCAGTAGGGGTTCCATGCATAACCATAGGTGCTATAAAATGCTTCGGCTGGGTTATACGTAGGATACGGTGGTTGAATCTCTATAGACCAGGGAGGGAATATGGGCGATGGAGTAGGAATATATTTTCTACCTATATGTTGGTAATAAGCTATGATTTGGTTTTGATGAACTTGCCAATCTTCAAATGCTCTATGTCTAGCATTTTCGTACTCCTGTGAAGCTATAAACCTTTGCATTTCTTGCATTTCATTTCCCCCTCCTACATTACCTTGCTGTTGGTTTCTCTCAACCTGTGGATGTCTACCATGGTATTGTACTGCGGCGTTATTTCGCCTCTTCAAAACTTTCGCACCATGGTATACATTTAAACCTATTGTATCGCGGGGTTCTGGTTCTTTGACTAATAATCCCCCCCGACTTATATCCACACCGAGATATTCAGCAATCAAAGTAATAAATATACCACCTCCTATTATGCTATACGGTCTCATCCCCCTAACCATAGCTGATAAATAATAACCCACACAATAAGGTATACTTACAGCGCTTTGTGGGTCTCGAATACACATATGGTAAAACAAATCCTGTTCATTTACCTTTTCCTTGTTCTTACCTCTTTGTGTAATCGAATTAGCTAAAAACCTATGAATTACTCTTAATTCAGCTCTATCTATATCCAAATAAGAGTAATTTCCCCCTTTGAATCGGTGATGGCTTGTCATTTGACTCCATACACCATGTGTATCAAAATTTTCATCTATCTTTCTACCATTTAGTATCAACCCTCTACAATCGGCAGATGCTAACTCCTCAGGCGTATATATACGTAAAGCCTGAGCCATGTCTAGTAAAGACATGTGGCGCATCGAACCTCCTAACAAAAATCTAATAAAAGATCGATCGGTTAAACTAGCTACCCGATCATTTAATTCTATACTACACAACAATTCTTCACACCATACTTTATATACAGGTCTACGCATGGTGAATAAACGTACCCAGTCGTTAAAAGTAGAATTACCATACCTCTGTGCAAGTAATTCCATAATTGGCCCGGCCAATTCTACAGCTTCTAATGGTCCCCATTCTATGACCCTAGGTACCTCAACAACTTTAGAATAAAGAGTATGAAAACTCCTTTGGTATTTTGGATAATCTATCCAAAGTCTGTCAAATCTCAGGTTCGGGTGCAAATCTTCCAAGTGCATATCAGAAAATATCATGACTGGATGAGGTATATCTTGTTTGTAGTAGTTATCCACCTCCTGTTGTTCCGCATTCTCAGCAGGAGCATTGCGAGCTTGGGATGAAGATTCACCCCTTTCAGTCTGCAAAACACATCAAACACAATTTTTGTGCATCCAAATATGCATTAGTGTCAGCAAAATCATCAATCAAAATAATTACAATGACATGATCAATTTATATCAAACTTAAGCTCATTTTCATATTTTCATCAAATCTACACTTTTTCAAATGAGCATATACGAAAATGTTCGCCAAGTTTATAAGCATTCAACTCAAATAACATGTCAAAATAATCATTACTAGCAATTAAACAAGTTTCAAATGGCATTATCTCTCAAAAATCAAGTTCATGAATTTTAGACTTGAAAAAGTCCACTTTAATTCTCAAAATCATGTTTAGGCTCAAAGTTTGGATCATTTAACTACCTAAACATATTACACTACTTAATTTAGCAACAATTCATGACAAAAATCGGCCATAACCTGTTTATATCAAAAAGCCCCAAATTGCTCAAGAACACAAACCCTAGATTACTCAAAATTTAAAGTTTAAGGCTTCTAATCATGTTAAATAGCATCAATCTAGGTTATACAAGCATAATACATAAGCAATTTAAGCATAATTACACTAAAAAGCATCAAAATCGAATTGGGTATAAAATTGCTCAAGAACACTAATTTTCAGATTAAATGGTGTTTAGGTGTAGAAATTTACCGTTTTTCTTGAGTAATTCCTTGATAGCATCCTTCTCAACATGATTTTAGTAAAAGATTTGATTATTAATGGTGAAAAAATTCGATTTGTGTGTGATATTTTCGGGTTTTTTTGCAGTATGTTTTGTGGGTGTTGTGTGGACTGAGCTGTTCCAGCTCCTTTATTTTTTTTCTGTAATTCGGTCCCTCCGCGAGTCGCGGTGTTTGAACCTTCAAACTCCGCGAGTCGCGGAGTTTGTATTATTATTTTTTTGTTTTTAACATCTTATACTAATTAAAACAATTAAGTAATTAATTTTAAAATTTTGTTTCCCTTGTTATTTAGGACGAGGTCGTTTCGGATCGATGTCCTAGTCCGTCCTTCGACAAAATTTTAAAATTTTTCTTTTTGTAGCGATTGTTTTAAAAGCTAAGATTTTTGGGGTTTTTTAATGTTTTTAGCATACTTTAATTCAATAAGATTAAAAATAATGATAATAAAAGTTCTCGTCCCTCCCTTGGGTAAAGCAATTTCGGTTCAAAGACCTAGTCTTCAACTTACGACGAATTTTAAAAATCATATTTTTAACTTAATGAGATAAAGTAAATTTTTGTTTTTAAATTCACACAATTTAAATATAAAATTCAAAATTAAAAAATTCACACCAAACTTACAATTTAAAATGCATAAAAATAAAATTCATATTTTAAAAATTAAAAATTCACACCAAACTTAATTTAAAAATTCATATTATAAATTCACACCAAACTTATATTAATTTTTCAAATATTTACAATTTTAAATATATTGTTTTTACAAAGTTTACAATATTAATTTAAGATTTATATATTAATTTTAAAAATATGGTAAAAATAAAATTAAAAATCTTTTTGGCTTTTTATCCCACTTTAATCAATCAAATATTATCAAAAATATGCGCCCCTCTTTTCGGTAAAGTAATTTCGGTTCCAAGACCTAATTTAACTCATGACGAATTTTTGAAATATTTTGGGTTGATTGATTAAAGATATTTATACCTTAAGAAAAAACATTAAATTTCACAGTGATGTAATAAATTTTTGTATGATATCAATAATTTCGGTCGCCAAACCTAATTTTATTCAATAACAATTTAATACTTTATAGCGAACAAATTAGCGTTTATTATCAAAAGGTTAAAAATAAAAATAAAAATAAAAAAACTGTACAGACTTACCTGTGAGATAGTATTCTTAGTTATATGATCTATCCCATTCATAAGATAGTCGGTTTAATTGGTTTTCCATGGCTACATAGGCGTAACCTCGAGCATTCAGTGTTTTTTCTTCTAAACATATGAACGGTCCGTCTCTGCATAAAGTAACAAATTCGGTATTTGAATAGGTTTGATTATTTGAACATTTACCTCCATGTGACCATTTTCCGCATTTGTGACATCTTTCTAGGTGTCGTGCTCTTCTTTTCGCTGCGGATTTTGATTTTCCTTTATCAAATTGTGACTTATTATCTTCGCATCTGGATTCTTTTCTAACTCCGTCCAATCTTTCTCTGATTACTGATACTATTTCACTCGGAAGTGTGTCATTATTACGTTTAGTGATCAAAGCATGTAGCATTAGACCATGGTTTAGTTCACAGGCAGTCTTCATTTCCTAAAAAAAATAAAAATTCAGAATGGGGGGAGAAGACTAGTTCTTTAGGGTCTGCTAGGGAAAGACCATTCGGGTTTCATTTTCGAGAACTACACGAAAACAGACAATCTAACTCTTAACAGAAATACATAAACCCCCTATACTTAGTTAGCTGTGGTATCAAAATTGTGATTAACTTCATTGTCTTCTTCCATCAGACCATGTATGTAATGTTTAACTCTGTGACCATTAACTTTAAATTCAATCCCATTTGAATTTATTAATTCTATCGTCCCGTATGGGAAAACTCTTTTGACTATGAATGGTCCAGACCATCTTGATTTTAATTTTCCAGGAAATAGCTTGAATCGTGAATTGAAAAGAAGAACTCTGTCTCCTTCTTTAAATTCTTTTGAACTTCTGATTCTTTTATCATGCCATTTCTTCGTTCTTTCTTTATAGATTAACGAATTTTCGTATGCTTCATGTCTTAATTCTTCTAATTCGTTTAGTTGACTTAATCGTAGACGTCCGGCTTCATGTAAATCAAGATTACATGTCTTCAAAGCCCAAAATGCTTTGTGTTCAATTTCTACTGGAAGATGACATGCTTTTCCATAAACAAGTCTAAAAGGTGTGGTTCCAATTGGAGTTTTATAGGCTGTTCTAAAAGCCCAGAGTGCATCCTCCAATTTAATGGACCATTCCTTCGGATTTGATCCTACGGTTTTCTCTAGAATACGTTTTAAAGCTCGGTTGGTATTTTCAACTTGTCCACTTGTTTGTGGATGATATGCGGTGGAGATTTTATGAGTTACTCCATATCTTTTAAGAACTTTCTCAAGTTGATTATTACAAAAATGAGTACCCCGATCACTTATTAAAGCTTTCGGTGTTCCAAACCTTGCAAAAAGATGTTTTAAAAAGTTGACTACAACTCGTGCATCGTTAGTTGGGAGAGCTTGTGCTTCCGCCCATTTAGATACATAATCAATGGCTACGAGTATATATAGATTATTATGAGATTTTGGAAATGGACCGATAAAGTCAATACCCCAAATGTCAAATACTTCACATACTTGGATGACATTTTGTGGCATTTCATCACGTTGACTTATTTTTCCGGCCCTTTGACAAGCATCACAGGATTTGCAAAGAAGGTGTGCGTCTTTGTAAATTGTAGGCCAATAGAATCCAGCATCATAAACTTTTCTTGCTGTTAATTGAGGCCCATAATGCCCTCCCGTTGGTCTTGTGTGACAATGGTTTAAAATTTTACTAGCTTCATCTCCAAATACACATCGGCGTATTATTCCATCGGGACAACTTTTAAACAGATGTGGATCTTCTCAAAAATAGTGTTTTATATCACTGAAGAATTTCTTTCGTTTTTGGTACGATAATTCTTTTTCAAGGAATCCACAAACTAAGTAGTTTGCATAGTCTGCAAACCATGGAATTTCTTTATAATCTATCTTCAATAGATATTCATCAGGAAAGTTGTCTTGTATGGCCGATTCATTTAGAACTTCTAATTCGGGATTTTCAAGACGAGAAAGATGATCAGCGGCGAGATTTTCTGCTCCTCTTTTATCTCGGATTTCAATATCAAACTCTTTTAAGAGTAAGATCCAACGGATTAATCTTGGTTTAGCATCTTGTTTCGAAAATAGATATCTAAGAGCAGAATGGTCGGTATAGAGCACCGTTTTAGCTAGAACGAGATATGAACGAAATTTGTCAAAAGCAAAGACAATAGCAAGGAGTTCTTTTTCAGTAGTTGTGTAATTTGTTTGTGCTCCTTGTAACGTCTTACTGGCATAATATATAGGTTGAAATCGTTTTTCAATCCTTTGTCCTAAAACGGCTCCCATTGCAAAATCACTTGCATCGCACATTAGTTCAAATGGTAGATTCCAATTTGGTGTTATCATGATCGGCGCATTAGTGAGTTTCTCTTTAAGAATATTAAAAGATTTGATACACTCATCTGAAAAGATGAATGGAGCATCCTTTTCTAGGAGTTTATTCATAGGAGTGGCAATTTTAGAAAAATCTTTTATGAAACGTCGGTAAAAACCGGCATGCCCTAGAAAACTCCTAACTCCTCTAACATTGGTGGGATGTGGAAGTTTAGCAATTACATCTACTTTAGCTCTATCCACTTCAATTCCTTCTTTTGAAATTTTATGTCCAAGAACGATGCCCTCTTTAACCATGAAATGGCATTTCTCCCAATTAAGTACTAGATTTGATTGTTCGCATCTAATAAGCATTCGTTCAAGATTAGCTAGACATGTTTCAAATGTATCACCGAAGACTGAAAAGTCATCCATGAAAACTTCCATGCATTCTTCTATCATGTCATGAAAAATCGCCATCATACACCTTTGAAAGGTTGCAGGAGCGTTGCAAAGTCCAAATGGCATGCGTTTGTAAGCAAAAGTACCATAAGGGCACGTAAATGTGGTTTTCTCTTGATCTTTGGGTGCTATTGGAATTTGAAAATATCCGGAAAATCCATCTAGAAAACAATAGTAACTATTTCCGGCTAATCTTTCCAACATTTGATCAATGAAAGATAAGGAAAAGTGATCTTTTCTGGTGGCGTCATTTAATTTTCTATAATCAATACATACACGCCATCCTGTTACAGTCCTAGTAGGAATAAGCTCATTTTTCTCGTTTGTAATGACAGTCATGCCACCCTTCTTAGGCACGCATTGAACTGGGCTTACCCATGGACTATCAGAAATTGGATAAATTAGACCTGCGTCTAGCAGTTTAATAATTTCTTTTTTTAACTACATCTTGCATATTAGGATTTAGTCTTCGTTGGCGTTGCACAGACGTTTTATGACCTTCTTCCATAAGGATTTTATGTGTGCAATACGAAGGACTTATTCCTTTAATATCATGAATCTTCCATGCAATGGCTGGTTTATGAGCTTTCAACACAGAAATGAGTTGTGATTTCTCATTTTCAGTAAGAGAAGACGATATTATTACAGGTAATTCAGATTCACCATGTAAATAAGCGTATTCCAAATGGTTTGGAAGTGGCTTTAACTCTAATTTCGGAGGTTCTTCTATCGATGATTTGTATCGATATCTGTCTTCTTCTTTTAGCATTTGAATTTCTTCTGTTGTTGGTTCATATCCATTAGCTATAAGTGTAGCTAACATTTTAGCTTCATCAATTGGTTCATTACCTTCTCCTAAAGAACATTCTCCTGTTCCTTGTAATTCTGGAAATTCTTCTAATAATTCTGCATGTGCATCTATAGTTTGAATATAATAACATGTATCATCTGCAGATTGTGGTTGTTGCATTGCTCTATCAACTGAAAAGGTAACACTCTCGTCCTCTATACTTAGGGTTAATTTCTTACCGAACACGTCTATCATTGCTTTAGCCGTGTTTAAGAATGGTCTTCCTAATATGAGAGGAACTTGAGAATCTTCTTCCATGTCCAGAACAACAAAATCTACTGGAAATACTAAAGTACCAACTTTAACTAGCATGTTCTCCATTATCCCTCTAGGATATTTTATTGATCTATCGGCTAGTTGTATGCTTATTCTGGTTGGTTTCAATTCTCCAAGGTCTAGTTTAGCGTATAGTGAATATGGCATTAGATTTATACTAGCACCTAAGTCTGCCAATGCTTCTATTGAACTAAGACTACCCAGAAAACATGGAATTGTGAAACTTCCCGGATCAAATAATTTTTCTGGTATCTTATTCAACAGCACT
Source organism: Rutidosis leptorrhynchoides (assembly GCF_046630445.1). Classification (NCBI taxonomy): domain Eukaryota; kingdom Viridiplantae; phylum Streptophyta; class Magnoliopsida; order Asterales; family Asteraceae; genus Rutidosis; species Rutidosis leptorrhynchoides. Next base: position 336,464,494 of record NC_092343.1, on the reverse strand, counting down.
GCTGAACAATTAGCATTCATAGTAACAGCCGAGAGTTCTTCCATTTTCTTTCTATTTGAGATTAGATCTTTCAAGAATTTAGCATATCTAGGCATTCCTGAAATCACATCAATGAAAGGAAGATTTACATTTATCTGTTTAAACATATCCAAGAATTTGAATTGCTCGGCTTCAAGTTTCTCTTTCTTCATTTTACTCGGGTAAGGAAGTGGTGGTTGGTATGGTTTAACATAAGGTTTATCCTTAATTGTGTTATCTTCATTAATCTTTTCAACTACCGGTTCTTTTTCCTTATCTTGATTAGGTTGTGGTTCTTGTGGAGTAGGAATAGCTTCATCAGAAGTTACAGGTATTTCAGGTGGTTTAAGTGTTGTACCACTTCTTGTGGTAATGGCTTTAGCTGTTTCATTCCGGGGGTTAGTATTTGTATCACTAGGTAGACTTCCCGGTTTTCTTTCACCTATTAACCTTGCTAGGTTACTTACTTCTTGTTCCAAGTTTTTGAATAGAAGCTTGTTGATTTCTAAATGCTTGAGCATTTTGTTCATTAGTTTATTTCTGAGATGTGAAAAACTGCGTTTGAGTTTCAACTAGCTTCGTCATCATATCTTCTAAATTCGGCTTTTTATCATCGGTTTGTTGTGGTGGTTTGTTTTGAAAATTAGGTCTTTGCTGGTTGTAAGTATTATTGGATACTTGTTGATTGCTAGGACCTTGTTGGTTGTTGTATGGAATATTTTGGTTATAATTCTGGTTTTGATTGTAAATCGGTCTTGGCGGTTGATAATTATTCTGATAATTATTTCCAGGCCTTTGGTTTATGTATGAAATATTCTCTCTTTGTTCCATTGTTAATTCAATACTGAGACAATCTTTTGTCAAATGTGGTCCTCCACACTGCTCACAACTAATTCGTATTGAGTGAATATCTTTAGTCATCTTTTCCATTTGTCTCTCGACAGCATCTATCTTTGCGGAAATGGAATCTAAGTCATGGCTAGAATCGGCTCTAGCTGCTTTAGATGATCTAACAATATCTTTTTCTTGGTGCCACTCATGTGAGTAGGAAGCAGTGTTATCAATAATTTTGTAAGCATCAGTTTCGGTTTTCTTCATAATAGAACCACCAGCTACTATATCTATGTCTTTTCTTGTAGTGATGTCGCATCCTTGGTAGAATATTTGTACTATTTGACAGGTATCTAAACCATGTTGCGGACATCCTCTCAATAACTTTCCAAATCTTGTCCAAGCCTCATATAGAGTTTCATTTGGCTTCTGTGTGAATGTAACAATTTCTCCTTGAAGTCTTACGGCTTTAGATGCAGGAAAGAATTGTTTAAGAAATTTTTCAACTAAAACATCCCATGTATCGATCGCCCCTTCAGGTAACGATTCCAACCAATCTTTGGCTTCTCCCTTTAAAGTCCAGGGAAATAACATGAGATATATCTGTTCATCCTCCACTTCTCTTATTTTAAATAGAGTGCAGATCCTATTAAAGGTACGAAGATGTTCATTTGGATCTTCCTTCGGCGCACCACTAAATTGACATTGATTAGTCACCATGTGTAGAATTTGTCCTTTGATTTCATAATCTGGCGCATTAATGTCTGGATGAGTAATTGCGTGACCTTGGCCAGTGCGTTTAGCTCTCATTCGGTCTTCCACACTTAATGGTTCTGTTACTTTCATAATTGAATTTGTTGAATCGGAATCACTAGAGGATTCTGATTTAATGGTTCGTTCCTCAACAATCTCTGTTTGAATGATTGGTGGTTCCGGAGGAAAGTTTAGTGGTTCAGGATCTACGAATCGTCCCTGAATATTCTCCGGATTCTCAATTGTGAGGTCGGGTTCAAAAAATGGATTATCGGAAATTTGAACTGGAGTACTTGGTCGACTGGATGACGATTCTAAAGAAAAATCAACAGCAGTAATATTTGCTAAATGTCTTGATCTAGTTACAGGTGGTGAACGTACAAAAGGTGGTGAACGTCTTGCTCGGTGCATTCACTGTATATCCTATTAGTTTTTAAAAGGAAAGAAAAATTATAATAAGTTATCCAATCAATAGACTTTTCTGATTTTGCCCACGTTTCGAATAGCCAAAAGATGCAGCAGAGGGGCAGGATTCGTTTAGTCTCAATATAATTGAGGACTGTTTGGCTCCAATAACCCGGTCCACATACAAATCCAACTATTACTACGAACCAGAAAATTTTGATGTCTATCAATTTAACCATTTAAAATAAATTTTCGTAATTTTAAGAAATTTAGATAAGAAGTAGAATAAAAATCTATGTCCTAAAACTAGAATAGCGAGAAATAAGAAAGAAAAAGAGTTCGTCGAAAAAGGTCGAAAAAGAAAAATGGTTGAAAAATAAAAGGTGACGGAAAAATAAAAGAAACTTATAACACTTAAAAACACTTGACTAACCTAACCTTATTACTACAACTAACTTAAAATTATAATCGCAAATTGAGATTACTAATTGGAATGATAATTGATACATAGGTAAAAGTCGTCTAAAAATATTAAAGCTTAAAGGAAAAACGAAATCCCAAATAGAAATAACTTAAAAAGAAACTAAAACTTAAAAAGGCGTCGCAAAATTCTAAAGTACCTAAATCTTAGTCTAAAGAAAAAGTACTTAAGGAATTCTACGGCAAAGCCTAAAAATCTAGAAGTAAAAATAACTATGGCAAAAACTAAGTTTAAAACTAAATATGAGCTAAAAATACAAATATTACGCTAAACGATTAAAAAGGGACAAAATATAAAAATAAACTAAAAGTTGTAAAAAGTACAATTTTTTTAAAAATATTATTTTTATATTATTTATTTATTAAAACTATTAATTTTACAATTTAATTAAACTAATTTAACTAAAATATAAATTAAATAAAAAGTAAAACTAATTATAATAATAATAAGTAATTAGGGTTAATAATAATAATAATTAATAATTACCCGTAATAAATGCTGATTAGGGTTTCTGTCGGTGTCAGGGTGGCTCCGCGAGTTGCGGTAGTCCAAGCAGCAAACTCCGCGAGTCGCGGGGTTCCAATTTTCAACTCAGGTACAGTTTAAAATTTGACGCGTTTTTTTTTTTATGCAGCGTTGCGCTTCTGGCTTTAAAGCTAGATTGTTCCCCGGCAGCGGCGCCAAAAATAACTTGATGTTATGCGAGGTGTATATAAAATAGCTTTATATTTTAGCAGGAAATACTATTAAATACGATACAATTTTACACAAGATATTTATTTATTTAGGGAATGGATATA